>NW_027168053.1:1200000-1500000 GCF_040954835.1 Lepisosteus oculatus | reverse complement strand
CTGTGTTTCTGCGTTGCGCAGCAACAAGGGACTATATTCTCAGGCGGAGGAACGTAAAAAGCTTAATTTTCGTGTTAAATAATTTTTTTAAATTAAAATTCATTCTATACAGCAATCGCATATTTGGGAACCGTTTTTGAAAATTTTGATGCTTAAAATGTTTAGGGAGAAATGGAAAACTGCTGTGTATTTTTTCTTTAATGTACCGAGACCAGCCATATACAGTTTACATAATATGTTTATGTTCCAAAATTAATATTGTTTATGGCCTTCACATGCGTTATGCTCCTATTCTTTTTATACTCAGCTACTAAAATTTCCCTACAGTGGTACAATTCCATATAAATACTCAATACTAAGCGGATAAAAAAATTCACAGTAAAGACATTATATGATTAGATCCTTCCACGACCAACCAACGCACCACGAGTGCCCGTCGGTCATTTTGGCCAGCCAATCACGTACCGCGGTAGGGCGTAGATGCCAGCGGTACGGGTTTGTACCGCGAACTCTGAATGGCTGCATCTGTATGAACAAACTCTACATGCATCTGACATTTCTACGTTTAATCTACTGGAGTATATATTTTCTGGCAAGATGAATGGTATTATACCTTAAAATGTTTTGAAACAGTTAAAATTGTAAAAAAGTTTTTACATCCCCCACCAAAAATTCAGACTTCAGGAAGAGCATCTGATTTCTTTCAATAAAGCAGAACAGTGCAAAAGCACACAATACAAAATCTCCATACTTACAAACATGGAGAATGAAGACATGTAGACACATACCTCTGACCAGCCTACCATCGAAGAGGTGAAAGATGAAACTTTTCCTTTATCGTCAACTCAGTGAATGTCTTTAAACTTTCGAAAACTGTAACAAAGAATAAGTTAAAAAACTTATTTTCATTGGACCCACAGAAAAGTCAAAGTTGTCCATAGAAATGCCCGTCTAAATCAGAAATCTACAGCACAAAGGCAGTGGCCTTTCGGGACATAAAAATGAAATCAGACTTTACTCAGACGAATTGCCCTTGGTCACGGACATCTTGCTATCAGTCACTACAAAGATGTTTTCTCTCGTGCCATGGCTTGCCTGACTTGCTTCTTCTGCTGGATGGCTTCTGGTCGCTGGTCAGGATCGACAGCCAGCATGTCCTGGAGCAGTGTCCTTAGCTCCGTGCTTATGGCTCTATTTACTTTCAGGGGGATGTGGAACTGCAGCCAGGGGTTCTCATCCAGGGCCTCTCCAACAGGCCCTGACAGACATATGCTCCTGTATCGGAAACACACTTTAGTTCAATTCTAAAATATTTCTCATAGGACTGAAGGAACCTTTGCCTGTTAAGAGTTAACAATTAGGTCATCAAGTACTGTTTTACGGTTTTCTACACTCCTGGCTGGCCAAGGTCTCTTTAAGGTCTCTTAAGTGGAGGTGTAACTCATGTATCCTACATGTGATTTAGCAACATGAAAGGGAATAGCTTCTTATCGGATTATGGTCTTGGTTAACTGCCTAAGGCTGACCTAAGTGCCTAACTTTCTGACTTTCTTTATACCTTATATGTTAAGAAGCTTCTTCTGACCAATCAGAAATGTATGCTTTATGTATGAACATTTTGCTCATCAAAGTGAGTGAGAGACAAGGTTAACAGAAATTAGCCACGGCAGCAAATGACAGCATATTTTTGGGTTCTTAAATGGTCTCTACCTGGCACACCTGCAGTGCAAACTGACACACACTGTTTAGAGAAACATCTACTCTATTACTAATATTAATGAAACATTTCTTATTCTATGGAACAAAAACAAACAGTAAAACTAAAACACAGATCTCTTTGCTTCCTATTTCATGAACCAGATGACTGAATGACCAAGCCTAACTAGTAGCCAGAACCCCAGTTAACCCTCCGTAACACAAAGTTTAACCACACGACAGGAACTCTTTCAAACTGAGTGAAAATCATAAATGGATCCATAACTTTACATCAATTTACTATGTTGTGCCAATACCTGGATTTACATTTAGAACGAATGATGTCATAGAACCAGCATCACACCAGTTCCAGGTGTCTCCAAGGAGACAACAGAACTTCAGTTGTGTTTGCTAAAATACACACTTTGAAACATACTGTAACACTTAGTTAACATGTCTGGTTTAGTTGAAGAATCGGCTAAGGTAAGTTTCAGGGTTTAATGGTGGGATGGCACCTGTGCTTTTTTCCCCCAACCGCTAGAATATGATTCGCACCAAACCCAAAAGAAATACTGCACAGTTCAGGAACGTCATCAACCTAGCAACTGTAAAATAAGCTTACAAACAACTGAATTGAAATGCCAAAAAGTTCAGAGAAAGGCACGAACTATGTTTACTTGGGGTTTACAAAATTAAAGCTAACTAAAACTGTAATGATAAACAATCATGCTGCCAATGGACAGAGAAATATCATGTTTTTTGAATAATGTATTATTTGTTATATAGGAACCCAGTATAAGGGAATCCCTTGCAATCCTGTCTGCAGAGATAAAGGTAAGTATTGTTTTCTCTTTAGCTCTGTCACTCCAAGAAATATAATGAACATAAATATATTTGCCAATCTTTTCATAGTAATCCAAACAACTCTGCGTGTATCTGACATTTGTAATATTTATCTACCGCAGTATAACTCTTCTGGCAAGGCGATTGCTATTGTACCTTGAAAGAAAACTGATTGGAAATGTCATGTACTCTATGGTTTCTATTGATGTCAAGTGGCAAATGTTGACTGGTGATGTTATGTGAATCTTAGGAAATGGTCATTTTTCAATGGAGTCTATGTTTCTCAGAATTTGAGACAGAGAGGTCAATCTCTGCAATCCGAGCTGAGGGCATTTCTTGGAATGGAAAGGTAAGAGCAACGTGTTCTTTGACATTCTCTTAAGACTTTTCGCCAGATTTTACGATGAAAAATGTAAATAATAATAACAAACATTTCCTTAAAACAATTGTATTCCCACATTCTGAATATGGAGTGAGATCATGTAGAGAATGTTGGACTTGTAATAACTAATTGAAGGATAATAATAATCAACGAAAGTGCTTAAAAGTATCAACAAATGCCTTCAAAGTACTTGACACGTACTTTGCTTTCAAAAGTGAAACATAATTAATGCTTACGTAAGATTTCTCTTGACTTCTCAGGAGTATACTAACTCCAAGGACAAGTAACATCACAAACCATTATTTAAGTGCTGATGTTGGAGCTGCAATACTACTACCAAGACAAAAAATGATACAGGTAACACTGCTTTCAGATTTCTAAGAATTGCTAAAATAGTATGTTTACAGAGCATTCAGAGTTGAGAATATGACAAGTTCCTACCATCTCAAACACTGCCAATCTAGAACAAAAAGAAAGTACTTGAACGCCTGCAGTAATCGAACACAAACCAGAACATATCAGTGCATGACAAGGAAATGTAGTCACAAAATGATTCTGCCCTTTCAATTCTCAAAAAGGACCGAGGAACTTACCGGAGGCGATACCTGGATTTCAAACAGAGTACGATGTAGCCACTGTAGGGGAGAAGATCACAGAGAGCTCTTCTCAGATTGCTCAGAGTCAGCCCCAGCACCCTGTCCTGACTGAAGCAGACAAAGTGGTCAAACAGGTAGGTAGAAATGAGTAAGGAACAGAGAGTATGGTTATTGTTGCATTGTTTTGTTCGTCTGTCAAAGAAAAGAGTGCTTCTGACTTTTGTCAATGTTCATCTTTATTTTAGGAGAAGAACAAACGGTGGTATCACACTTTGCTCAAGTGTATGATACCATGTGTGTACAGCAGACATCACCAAAGGAACAGGAGACACCTGAGTAGAGAACAAGAATATGAAAAGACTGATGAAAAAAAGCACCAGGAGAAATCCATTGAATATGCACAATCTCGTCCAGTATTTCAATGAAAAGTTTCAGTGTTGTTTTTAGTGTTGTCGTATTGCATACATTTAAAACAATGTGTCTTGTTTAATGAACAATTTGATTTACTTTAGTAAAAAGTGTTGTTTACTGTAGTCCTAGCATGGATGCAATTGTTAGAAAAAACGTGAATGAAAAACTGAATGTTTCATACATTATGGGTTTGTGTTAACCCACACACCTAAGTGAAATGTTTGATTACGTTTACAAGACATAACACATAGTTCAGTTGAGTGTGAAAGGGAACGACAGAGAAAGTCACAAACAAAACATTTGTGAAGGACTTGATGAATGTTATTTCTTTAGAAATTACAAAAAATAAAGAATTTTTCAACAAGATGTCTTTCTATAGCGAGTTTCATTTGAGATAGTCTTTTCTTAGAAGTGCAAGAGTGGTATTCCCTACAACTTATTCCCCAATTTGATCATTCTCAGAAATTAGGAGACAGAAACCACACCTACTGTAATATTAGACCTTTTAACAAGGCAACTAGTTTTCAATGGCTTAAAAGGTGCATAAAGAGGCTCATGTATAATGACCTCCAGTGTCCCACAGGTTTCCCAAATCATTTCTTAAAGTATGGAAAAAGAGGAAATAAAGTGTCTACAGAAAGCGTATACCCCCTTGAACTTTGTTCAGTTTGTTGCGCCAGTGCCTGAGTTTTATGCACTTAAATGAGGACCTCTTTCTCACACCACATATGTTATACTTTCAATGGGAAAAAGGAAATATTAGAATTGTATACATTTTAAAGCCATGTGTTCATATTTGGTAGAAGCCCTAACAACACCTAAAAAACACCTAACAATGGGTGCAGGACCGAATTAGGACAGTACCCACTATTGATAAACATACAGAAAACAATATTAAAGTATTGGCTTTAATATTAGCCAGACACAGCTGGATGAGCTCTACCAGCCAGGACAGGAGGCTCTACTGTACACAGAGAGGGGAGGGAGGGGGGAACAAGCTGCCCAGCCGTGTGGAATGCTACAGAACCCTAAACAGACAAAACATACTACCCGAATATTTGACCAAGATATCCAGACACAGCTGGATGAGCTCCACCAGTCAGGACAGGCTAATAAGATACACTCCACAGACATTCACAACAGCGACATATCATAAACACTTGAATTACTTATCTAGTCTCTCGAAACAAAATTTCGAGAAAAAACACATTGCCCAACGTTAGAAAGCACCTTGCATTACATTGCTTGAAAAACAATTTTATTTCGAAGGAATTATGGATCGGGAATTCTTCGAGGAAGTCGTGGTCACACAGCATGCCGCCCCATATGTCAGGGAGCACATTGGATCAAGGCACCGTCTCTTTCAAGACAACGATCCGAAACACAAAGCAGCAAGGGCGAGGCTTACAGAAGATCGAGTGAACTGGGTGAAAACTCCAGCCGAATCTCCAGATTTAAATCCAATAGAGATGGTATGGCATTCGCTGAAAGACTATGTTTGGAAAACTGCTAAACCCAGCACAAAGCAAGAACTGATACTGATACAATGTCTTTTGATACTGATACTGTATGATTAGGGCTGTTTCACCACTCCTTTTTTTTTGTTACATGCAGCAGTTCTTCTTATGGTAGTACTTAAGTACAGTACAGTAGGTACTTACATTAGTACTTCTTGCGTTAAAAAAGTTAGGTGTTAGCATAAACTATTAGTAATAAATAATATTAAACTTAGCACTGTAATAAATTATGCTAATATTAAATTCGATTCTGCTCTGAGAATGTAGGGGGAAGAAAAATGCCAGTGGTCTTTTCACTGATGAACTTGTGCCTGATGAACACCACTGCGTCACACCACACAGCTGCGAGTGCACCTCACTGTGCCCGGCCACCACTGCATCACACAACTGCCAGCGCACCTCACCGTACCAGGCCACCACTGCGTCACACAGCTGCAAGCACACCTCACCGTGCCAGGCCACCACTGCGTCACACCACACAGCTGGCAGCGCACCTCACTGTGCCAGGCCACCACTGCGTCACACCACACAGCTGGCAGCGCACCTCACCGTTCCAGGCCACCAATGCGTCACCCAGCTACCAGCGAAACTCACCCTGCCCGGCCACAACTGCATCACACCACACAGCTGCAAGTGCACCTCACCGTACCCGGCCACCTCTTCATCATACAGCTGCCAGCGCACCTGACCATGCAAGGCCACCACTGCGTCACACAGATGCCAGCGCACCTCACCGTGCCCGGCCACCACTGCGTCACACCACACAGATACCAGCGCACCTCACAGTGCTAGACCACCACTGCGTCACACAGCTGCCATCGCACCTCACCATGCCAGATAACCACTGCGTCACACAACACAGCTGCAAGCGTACTTCACCGTGCCAGGCCACCACTGCGTCACACAGCTGCAAGCGCACCTCACCATACCAGGCCACCACTGCGTCACACCACACAGCTGCCAGCGTACCTCAAAGTACCCGGCCACCAAAGCGTCACACCACACAGCTGCCAGCGCACCTCACCATACCAGGCCACCACTGCGTCACACAGCTGCCAGCACACCTCACCGTACCAGACCACAGCTGCGTCACACATCTACCAGCGCACCTCACCATGCCCAGCCACCACTGCATCACACAGCTGCCACCACTGCATCAGACCACACACGAAGTAGGTCATCGGGCAACAGTATACAAACATTACAGCTCAAGTGCTTTTGTATCTGAATGCTTTTAGGTAAGTAATTTAGCAGCTGCGGTATTAATAATGATTTTAATCGCAAATTCAATTGCAGGTAAAATAAAAATGGCGGATAACTTTCTTTCTAGCTTCGTGAAGCGGTCGTGCCATATTATACATATATACCATAATAAGAAACATAATATGTACAGTAGAATTTTTCACTTTAAGCTGGCATTATCCAGAACCGGGTCAGGGCCCGGACCCGGACCGTGCAGTGTGGTCCGTCGGCCTTCTAAAGATGTTTAGGAGATCGAGGCGCCCTTGGATTTGATTAGAAACTTGCATAATTTCTTAACTTGACCCCATTATCTTAAAAAAAACGGCCAGGCCCAGACCAAAGCATGAAGGCTGAGAGGATCGGGGGACTCTCATTTTTGGTCACAGCGTACAGTAGTAGATCAGTAACCTCTGTTTATCGTGATAACCTTTAATTATTTTCCAGTACTTTTTCAATGATAAAACAAATTGTTTCTCCAGTTTTGCTAAAGATACGGTTTTAGTGTTTACGCATAAATTTGTAAGCCGTAGGTTTAAATCTCGTGGTCTTATTTTCTGCATTTTCATCGTAAGGGAAGGCGCTAGTTTGCGATTTACGCGCTGAACATTGTAAGCAGAGGAGCCTTAAGGCACAGCCTCGCCTTAACACCATCGTTTGCATTGTCATTGTCATCCAGAAAAGCAGTCGTAAGAAAATGAATCTGTGGCGGCTCCGAACATTAAAAAAACTATATCTAGACTGCAAATACATCCCAATCTTACTATCAACACGTTTTAAGAGCCCTCTCCTTTCCACCGGTATACAAGCTAAGAGAGAAATATTGGAAATCCCATCTGAAGTAGCCCTCGTCTCACCTTCGGAGCTGTGAGCGATGGGGATCATAATTAAAAGGGGTACAGTTACTTTGAAAATGTGTATGTGATACTTAATTTTAAATAAAATAAAAAGATAAATTATATAACACATACTGTGCTATCTACGTCCATGTGTTTAAGACGTATGAATCGGTTTTAAAACAGGCACACCCCTTCTCACAAATCCGACTGGAGTCTCAGTCCGTCGTCGCGATGAAATAGGAGCTCAGATGTAGGCTAAGTGATTGCAATTTACTTATTTAAAAGAACCACTTCAAATCAAAAGGGAGACATTTTGTAATGGTAGTTATCGTATTATACAGTATACGTAATTGAAGATATACAGTACATAAAGGGTATGAATAGGTGTGAGCTTTTACTGTATATTTAATATTTTATCTGACCCACTTGTAGAAACCGCCTACTCAGATTTATTTAAGTGGTCTGCCACCATAAAGACAGAAAAATATAATGACACCCTGTTACATTAACTGTAAAATAAACGCCGTAACTGCGGCCATATGAAAATTTGGATGAAGATTATACAAACATCCTAAGGAGCTCTATGACATATGAGCGTCGAAATAATGGTTGGTGACCTGACGTAACATTGCTCCCTGAATTACGTGATCTGTATATACCCAAATACAGATATATCACATAGGGAGATGCAGTCAAACATTTCATTGCTATCGTCGTGGTGAACTATTTCTCCGCTGTTTAAAACTTGTTTGGTAAGTGTCATCAAATATGCTTGTCAATTTGTAGCGAAATCGATATACTGTATCATAATCCTTCAGCTATCTATAATGTAGTGAAACGGCTAATTAATATTGATAAATTCCCTTATTCACAGTGACTTTTGCTCAAACCCCTGTTGCATAATGGGTTAATTTTATATAAAAAACATTTATATCATAGATATAATACAAGCTTTGAAATGAAATAGTACATTTCCAGGTTTCAGTTAAACATTTTTAAAAAAGCTCATGACTTTAAGCATTCTGAACATTGAGAATGTTATTTGGGAAACAAATGTTTATTATAATGTTTATGTTTAGGATCTGTCTCCTACTGAGTCAGCATGCAGCATTCAACACCATTAGGTTTAATATTAAAACGTTGTGTATTTCCTGAATTGTTTTTTTTATTCTTTTCTATTAGACCATACTAGACTGTGCAGGATATCATTTATTTGCCATTTTTGCCTTTTCCAGATACCTGGGAAACAAAGCTCATATCTCTTTTGCCAATGGAGCCCAGTCCTAAGCCTGGTGCTCTGTCCCCCTCCCCGAAGGACACAGACTCGAATCGACCCGCGCCCTTAAGGCGACAGGATCTGATCTCCACGTACTGCCCGCCTCCCAAGATACAGCTTCTGAAGGACACCTTCCAAGAGAAACTGATGCAGGAAAAGGAGAAAAAAATGATCGCCATGTACAATCGGCGGCAGGAGGCAGCTCTACAGAAGATGAGAAAATGTTTCCAATATGTCAAATACGCTGCGGAGAAGAAGACGGGGAACAGCTATCGCTTCCAAGCCCAACAGGGCCCCGAGAAGAACATTGTGGGGTATGATCGGTCTTACCCCCTGAAGCCTATGGGTAACAGGAAAGTCTCCGGCCCTGGTGAGGTTCAGGCTGTGGACCGCCCGGAAGCACAGAGTGATTCCTTGTTTGCCCCCACCCCGCCTCAGGATGGTCATGAGAGGCCCTGCGAGAGGCCGGGCAGGAGGGACTCAAGAGTACGCAAACCTAAGGACAGGACTGTCCTCCCCATGGTGGTGACCCCTCCAGGGCAATGCCCTTCTCATGCCAATGGGAAGGAGCACTTTCAGTTGCAAGAGGAGCTACGAAAAGTGGCCGAGGCAGAGGCCGCGGTGAAGGAGGAGTATCGCCGGAGGGAGGCCAGTCTGCAGGATGTGATGCGCCGGAAGGAGGCCATGATGCAGGCAAAGCTCTTTAGAGCTCAGGAGGAGCTGAGGATGGTTCAGAGAGAGATGGAAGACTCCAGAGAGGTGGCCGGAAGGGAAAATAGAGGACTCCTGACCCGAAGGAAGACACTCCAGGCGAGGCAGAGCGAGCTTCGCCCCAGAGGACCGTGGGCCAACCACTGCTCTAAGGCCGTGCCTCTTCTGACCTGCAGAATGGAGAAGCAAGAAGCCTTCACTCCAAGGAAAGCCCTTCCTTTCAAAGGAGACAACCTTGATTATGGTTCTCCAATGGAAGACGGCGGATGCGCAGAATCGCACTTTCCCTCTGCGCTTTCCCATCAGGAGAGACGTCAAGTGAGCCCCTGCAGCCGTGGGCTAGAAGACTGTGGAAGGAGAAAGTACCTCAAGAAAGCAAGGCTCCCTGAAAGTGACGTGTCAGCGGCACAGGCCGCGCAGGCCCACTTCAGAAATAACACCGCATGTCTGGATGAACAAACTCTGTCAGTGGAAAACAGATATTTGTCCCCTACAAGTCTGATGTGCCCTACCGCTGAGCAATTTCCATATGAGAATAGCCAGAGTGGAAACCCTCAGCTGGTGCCCTGTGAACTGTGTCACAGGAAGTTTGCTGTAGAGAGGTTGGAGAAACACAGCAAGATCTGCAAGAAGCTTCAGAATTCAAAGAGGAAGGTTTTTGACTCTTTCAAGCACAGGGCCAAGGGAACAGAACTGGAGACATACATCCATAAGAAGAAGGTTAGACCGCCAATCGTGGTAAGGGCTATCCTTAAACTCTTTCCAAGCTTCCCTTGTTTTCTCCTAGAGTCAGACTCAGCTTATAAATCAATGTAAACAATAAATAAGTGTTTTATGAAGTACTCTTCTGAAAAACTGCCGCAAAGGCACATTTGCTAGACAGAATAAATGGGTCTTAGTGACTTCTGAATTCTGTTTTAAAAATCTACATGAGATATCAAGCAAATAGCACTCACGGGAAACAAAACCATAACTAAATTGTACTCTCTACTCAATGACATGAAAGGTAGGCCCAGAAAGCTAAGTTATTACTGTATTGATATTTTCTTGCCTTGTGAATGGTTTGCGACCAGACTGTGTACGCAGTGCTAGTCTGGACTTTTTCTGGAAGCTGTTTCATTGGTTTCATTTCCTGTTCCCAGCTGAGAAAGAACAACTGGAGGCAGAAGCACGAGGATTTCATTCGGAGCATCAAATAAGCCAGGGAGGTGCAGCAGGTGATCACGCAAGGAGGGAAGGTTGTGAACCTGCCCCAGCCCCCCGCGAATCCAAACCCCGACTACATGCCCTGCCCTCACTGAGGCCGGCGCTTTGCCCCCAGGCCGGCACAGAGGCACATCCCCAAGTGTCAGCACATCAGGAGCCGCCCTCCTCCTCCTCCTCCTCCTCCTCACAGATGAAAACTGATGTGAAGAAGAGTAAAAGAGTCATGATCTTGGCTCACGACTCACGTCCTGCTTTTTCTTTTTAGAAATATATTTAGCACAGTTCATCCGTATGATGATAAAAAAAATGTTACCTTGTTTTAATAAAATGATTTTTTTTTGGTGGACTGGTGTTTGCGTAACTGTGGTTATTTCAGTTTTTTTCCCTTGCAAAAATGTGTGTCGACCGTGAAAATAAATTTCAAGCTGTCCTTATCATTCATACACCTTGACCTCCTAAAAATAATTGTTCAACCTGGAACGTACAATTAGCAGGCAATAGAACAGGTCACATTGGCCTTGGAACCATCAAAAAGTAGTATTCACACATTCTCTGCATCAATTTTCCTTTAAAACAACTGAAAAAGCAAGGTAAAGTGTGATTGCTTTTTTTAATTAAAGTTATTTGATTTAATTTATTTAATTTTCATAATATTTGAAATATGTTGGGATTAATGTGACTCAATATTATCTGCAGCTCTTACACTCCAGGCACCTGATAAAGTGGAACGCAGTGTCTTTGACTTACATGGCGCTCAGCTCTTCCTCAACCCAGCAGAAGCAGCAGCCTCCGGGTCCTGCCTCATGCACAGCTTAAAATGCAACACCGAGTAATACAACAAACAGGGAAAACCATTCACGATCAGACACATCCGTTGATTGCTGGCTCTCAGTAAAGGGACATTGCTGTGGTCCACGCATGAATCTGTTTTCTAAGTGCCTTATCCAATACAGTGTTGAGGCCAGTTTTCCCAGAAGCCATCTAAAGGGGAACACACAATAACTTGTAAAACCTCCAATTTACATCACAAAATAGACTACATTTCAAGGTTAAAGAATTACCATGTTCTGCGATTCAGAACGAGGCAGCAAAACTTCCTGTAATCTGATGTGGCCCTGTGACATTGTAAAGGAGCAGGCTTGTGAATACATCTCGTTTAATCCAATGGAAATATTGCTCTCAACTTTTTTACGTTTTTGGCAATAAATAATATTACATTGTTAACTCTGCATAAAGAACCTTGGAATGGAACGTTTTTTGCAGTGAAATGTTTGCTGCATAACCTATACCTTTTCTCTCCTACATCACATTGCATTAGTCATTACAGTGATTAGTGAGCAGGAAGGGCTGCATCACATCGCAATTTGTGTGGAACTTGAATGCGAATTTGTTACAACATGGCGTAACTTACAGTACTTTCACAAAATTCATGATTTTGTGCTCAATTTTGAGTTTGTAAAGTTTTTCTATAATGTCAATGATTTTATTTTGTGACTGAAATTAAATACTTTTGTGTCTGCAAAATTGGGACTGTAGTTCCACCTTAACCTACTAGTACTGTATGTCTTTGGACTGTGGGAAGAAACTGGAGCACCTGGAAGAAATCCACACAAATGAAGGGAGAACATACAATTCCATCCAGACTGCACCCCAGGAATTGAACCCAGGACCCCAGCTCTGTGAACCACAGTGCCACTTCATTGCTATAGTCACTATAATTAATGTCAAAACTCATTTGCAAATGAGCCGCCTGGGATCCAAAAGGATCAAGACAAGGATCCAAACAAAGCACTATCCCAAAGCTTGGCTTTGTACAGTATATCATACAGGGCTTGATGCAGAAGGCAGATAATCTAAGTCCATGCAATAATTGCTAAGGGAAAGTGACTTTGTGTTTTTGGAGGGAAGTCACTCAACATGGAGCTGTGTTAGTGAAATGATTGTTCTGATGTACGGCTGATGTCCAAACACTGAAAACATGATTGTGTATGCAATCGCACTCCCGAGCTCCATTGGGTATGGTTAAAATAACTTTTTATACTTCATCACATTCAAAGTGTGTGTACCTGATGAAAGTGTAACACGCATTTGGAGGAGTTATTCAGGATTTTCTTTCATTCAACTATTTCAAGACCCATTATTTTCAGATGTTGTAGTATACGTGAATAATGAAAGGCCTTCATATTACACAATGAAGGAATGACTTCGCAGGTGTGAAGAATAAAAGATTAATTCAGCTCACTTTGGGGAGTTTCACAATGGCCCTCCTTATAGAAACGTGGGTTTGATTAAAGGAGTGAAGAAAAAGCACTGAATAATATTTGCTTCTGTAAACGTAATCATCTCAAAACATGGTTGAAGAAATTGAAGAAGGTTAAACATAATCCAAAACGTATAAGGTCAATTTAAGTACAACCAGAATTCTAGTGTTTATGCAATGCATCTGTGGGTTGATATGAAATACGGCCGTTCTTAAACTAAACGAGGTTATCGAGAGCATATTCCGAGTACGGCTGTGGCCAGTTGTACTGTGAACTGCGAGGATCGTATCTTATCCTGAACTGGCTGTGCGAATACCGTCCTCTGCTGGCAGAAGGAATAGATTACAACGGCACTGTATTGGCGATTAGTCCTATTGCTAGAATATTGAAACAACAAGGAGTCCGTGGAGTCAAGCAATGCTGAATGAACAAGTACCTGAAATTCAATAGGATTTTGTGTATTGATTACAAATAGGTGTGAAATTCTCATGTACAGTGGTATTCATGGATTCCTTACACAAGCAGCCGTTGTTATGATACTTTCATAATCTGAATATAAATCTGTTATCTACTTGAAACTGTAATTATTGAATAGATTAATGTCTTTGAAATGCTTCATTAACTGGGCAGTTTCCATGTTTGGAAATGTTTTTATTTTGATTGCTGATTGCTAGATACTGTATGTTTAATAGGCATGCTGTTAATATTTTCTACAAGAGCCAAATAAGACAGTTATGCTGTAGTAAGTTCTATATAAGTTATATAACATAAGTTATATTTTGTTCTGAGGTCAATTTGAATCTCATACTAAATTACTGGTGTCCTTTTATCTGAGAAACACTACCTGATTGATCACCTGATGCCTAGAAATTAGCATGCACAGTAGCCCAGCGTTTAGCATTGCTAGCTCACAGTGCTGAGGCCCTGGGTACACTTCTGGACCTGGGGTGCTATCTGTATGGAGCTTGTATGTTCTCCCCATGTTTGCATGAGTTTGCTTTGGGTGCTCCGGCTTCCTCCCACAGTTCAAAGAACTACTGGTAGGTTAATTGGCTTCTGGGATAATTGGTGAGTGTCTGTGTCTTCCCTGCATTGGACTACCATCCAGTCCCAGGTATCTCCTGCTTATTACTTTCTGAGGCTCTGGCTCCCCCGTGACCCCCCGACCCCCTGACCACCTGACTCTGAATTGGATGAAGCGGTTAGAAAATGGGTGGTTTCTGTTATGCTCTGGTCATGCTCTGCCATAGCAACAACTTGTAAAAAATGCAGATGCTAGGATTTAACTCAAAGAAGGAGCTCAGATCACTGTGTTGGCATCACTGTACAGGTGTCCGGTGTGTTTTAGAACATATGTTAAAATCTTATTTACTAACTTCTAGACTTTTTACCCCCCATATCAGTCTGCAGGTGCACAGTGGTCTGTGGACACCCTCCTTGCTCTGTCGTAAAACAGGAAATAAAAAGCAACTGGTTTTGACTTTAATGCACTGAGACTGTGGAACTCACAGAACTCTCTTGTCAGAAAGGCAGCTTCTAACAGCTTTTAAGTGAAGACTAAGAACACTTTTCTATTTTATTAAAATAGATTATATATATTTTGTTTAAATATATGTTATAAATGTTAAAATGACAGCTCGTATAATCATTTATTTTTACCTTTCGATCATTTTTATAATTGCTTTGAGTTGCTTTTACCATGATAAACAGTACAAAATATGAGGTGTTGAACTTGTCAAAAGTTTTAAAGCGCTTTATGACGTAAAGTGTGATGACAGTCCTTGGCGGTCTATGTAAGAATTCTTCTTGAAGTAGGTCATCGGGCCAACAGTATATAAACATTACAGCTCAAGTGCTTTTGTATCTGAAAGCTTTTAGGTAAGTAATTTAGCAGCTGCGGTAGTAATAATGATTTTAATGGCAAATTCAATTGCAGGTAAAATAAAAATGGCGGATAACTTTCTTTCTAGCTTCGTGAAGCGGTCGGGCCACATTATACATATATACAATAATAAGAAACGTAATATGTACAGTAGAATTTTTCACTTTAAGCTGGCATTATTCAGAACCGGGTCAGGGCCCGGACCCGGACCGTGCAGTGTGGTCCGTCGTCCTTCTAAAGATGTTTAGGAGATCGAGGCGCCCTTGGATTTGATTAGAAACTTGCATAATTTCTTAACTTGACCCCATTATCTTAAAAAAAAAACGGCCAGGCCCAGACCAAAGCATGAAGGCTGCGAGGATCGGGGGACTCTCATTTTTGGTCACAGCGTACAGTAGTAGATCAGTAACCTCTGTTTATCGTGATAACCTTTAATTATTTTCCAGTACTTTTTTAAATGATAAAACACATTGTCTCGCCAGTTTTGCTAAAGATACGGTTTTAGTGTTTACGCATAAATTTGTAAGCCGTAGGTTTAAATCTCGTGTTCTTATTTGCCGCATTTTCATCGTAAGAGAGGCGCTCGTTTGCGATTTACGCGCTGAATATTGTAAGCAGAGGAGCCTTAAGGCACAGCCTCGCCTTAACACCATCGTTTGCATTGTCATTGTCATCCAGAAAAGCAGTCGTAAGAAAATGAATCTGTGGCGGCTCCGAACATTAAAAAACTATATCTAGACTGCAAATACATCCCAATCTTACTATCAACACGTTTTAAGAGCCCTCTCCTTTCCACCGGTATACAAGCTAAGAGAGAAATGTTGGAAATCCCATCTGAAGTAGCCCTCGTCTCAGCTTCGGAGCTGTGAGCAATGGGGATCATAATTAAAAGGGGTACAGTTACTTTGAAAATGTGTATGTGATACTTAAATTTAAATAAAATAAAAAGATAAATTATATAACACAGACTGCTATCAATGTCCATGTGTTTAAGACGTATGAATCGGTTTTAAAACAGGCACACCCCTTTACTTCTCACAAATCCAACTGGAGTCTCAGTCCGTCGTCGCGATGAATTAGGAGCTCAGATGTAGGCTAAGTGATTGCAATTTACTTATTTAAAAGAACCACTTCAAATCAAAAGGGAGACATTTTGTAATGGTAGTTATCGTATTATACAGTATACGTAATTGTAGATATACAGTACATAAAGGGTATGAATAGGTGTGAGCTTTTACTGTATATTTAATATTTTATCTGACCCATTTGTAGAATCCGCCTTCTCAGATTTAGTTAAGTGGTCTGCCACCATAAAGACAGAAAAATATAATGACATCCTGTTACATTAACTGTATAATAAACGCCGTAACTGCGGCCATATGAAAATTTGGATAAAGATTATACAAACATCCTAAGGAGCTCTATGACATATGAGCGTCGTAATAATGGTTGGTGACCTGACGTAACAGTGCTCCCTGAATTACGTGATCTGTATTTACCCAAATACAGATATATCACATAGGGAGATGCAGTCAAACATTGCATTGCTATCGTCGTGGTGAACTATTTCTCCGCTGTTTGAGACTTGTTTGGTAAGTGTCATCAAATATTCTTGTCAATTTGTGGCGAAATCGATATACTGTATCATAATCCTTCAGCTATCTATAATGTAGTGAAACGGCTAATTAATATTGATAAATTCCCTTATTCACAGTGACTTTTGCTCAAACCCCTGTTGCATAATGGGTTAATTTTATATAAAAAACATTTATATCATAGATATAATACAAGCTTTGAAATGAAATAGCACATTTCCAGGTTTCAGTTAAACATTTTTAAAAAAGCTCATGACTTTAAGCATTCTGAACATTGAGAATGTTATTTGGGAAACAAATGTTTATTATAATGTTTATGTTTAGGATCTGTCTCCTACTGAGTCAGCATGCAGCATTCAACACCATTAGGTTTAATATTAAAAAGTTGTGTATTTCCTGAATTGTTTTTTTTATTCTTTTCTATTAGACCATACTAGACTGTGCAGGATATCATTTATTTGCCATTTTTGCCTTTTCCAGATACCTGGGAAACAAAGCTCATATCTCATTTGCCAATGGAGCCCAGTCCTAAGCCTGGTGCTCTGTCCCCCTCCCCGAGAACATTGTGGGGTATGATCGGTCTTACCCCCTGAAGCCTATGGGTAACAGGAAAGTCTCCGGCCCTGGTGAGGTTCGGGCTGTGGACCGCCCGGACGCACAGAGTGTTTCCTTGTTTGCCCCCACCCCGCCTCAGGATGGTCATGAGAGGCCCTGCGAGAGGCCGGGCAGG
The DNA here is from genome assembly GCF_040954835.1 of Lepisosteus oculatus. Taxonomy (NCBI): domain Eukaryota; kingdom Metazoa; phylum Chordata; class Actinopteri; order Semionotiformes; family Lepisosteidae; genus Lepisosteus; species Lepisosteus oculatus. The sequence goes on along the minus strand of NW_027168053.1, from coordinate 1,482,817 downwards.
AGGGGCTCAAGAGTACGCAAACCTAAGGACAGGACTGTCCTCCCCATGGTGGCGACCCCTCCAGGGCAATGCCCTTCTCATGCCAATGGGAAGGAGCACTTTCAGTTGCAAGAGGAGCTACGAAAACTGGCCGAGGCAGAGGCCGCGCTGAAGGAGGAGCATCGCCGGAGGGAGGCCAGTCTGCAGGATGTGATGCGCCGGAAGGAGGCCATGATGAAGGACGAGATTCGCCAGAAGGAGGCCATGATGCAGGCAAAGCTCTTTAGAGCTCAGGAGGAGCTGAGGATGGTTCAGAGAGAGATGGAAGACTCCAGAGAGGTGGCCGGAAGGGAAAATAGAGGACTCCTGACCCGATGGAAGACACTCCAGGCGAGGCAGAGCGAGCTTCGCCCCAGAGGACCGTGGGCCAACCACTGCTCTAAGGCCGTGCCTCTTCTGACCTGCAGAATGGAGAAGCAAAAAGCCTTCACTCCAAGGAAAGCCCTTCCTTTCAAAGGAGACAACCTTGATTATGGTTCTCCAATGGAAGACGGCGGATGCGCAGAATCACACTTTCCCTCTGCGCTTTCCCATCAGGAGAGACGTCAAATGAGCCCTTGCAGCCGTGGGCTAGAAGACGTCCCCTGTGGAAGGAGAAAGTACCTCAAGAAAGCAAGGCTCCCTGAAAGTGACGTGTCAGCGGCACAGGCCGCGCAGGCCCACTTCAGAAATAACACCGCATGTCTGGATGAACAAACTCTGTCAGTGGAAAACAGATATTTGTCCCCTACAAGTCTGATGTGCCCTACCGCTGAGCAATTTCCATATGAGAATAGCCAGAGTGGAAACCCTCAGCTGGTGCCCTGTGAACTGTGTCACAGGAAGTTTGCTGTAGAGAGGTTGGAGAAACACAGCAAGATCTGCAAGAAGCTTCAGAATTCAAAGAGGAAGGTTTTTGACTCTTTCAAGCACAGGGCCAAGGGAACAGAACTGGAGACATACATCCATAAGAAGAAGGTTAGACCGCCAATCGTGGTAAGGGCTATCCTTAAACTCTTTCCAAGCTTCCCTTGTTTTCTCCTAGAGTCAGACTCAGCTTATAAATCAATGTAAACAATAAATAAGTGTTTTATGAAGTACTCTTCTGAAAAACTGCCGCAAAGGCACATTTGCCAGACAGAATAAATGGGTCTTAGTGACTTCTGAATTCTGTTGTAAAAATCTACATGAGATATCAAGCAAATAGCACTCACGGGAAACAAAACCATAACTAAATTGTACTCTCTACCCAATGACATGAAAGGTAGGCCCAGAAAGCTACGTTATTACTGTATTGATATTTTCTTGCCTTGTGAATGGTTTGCGACCAGACTGTGTACGCAGTGCTAGTCTGGACTTTTTCTGGAAGCTGTTTCATTGGTTTAATTTCCTGTTCCCAGCTGAGAAAGAACAACTGGAGGCAGAAGCACGAGGATTTCATTCGGAGCATCAAATAGGCCAGGGAGGTGCAGCAGGTGATCACGCAAGGAGGGAAGGTTGTGAACCTGCCCCAGCCCCCCGCGAATCCAAACCCCGACTACGTGCCCTGCCCTCACTGCGGCCGGCGCTTTGCCCCCAGGCCGGCACAGAGGCACATCCCCAAGTGTCAGCACATCAGGAGCCGCCCTCCTCCTCCTCCTCACAGATGAAAACTGATGTGAAGAAGAGTAAAAGAGTCATGATCTTGGCTCACGACTCACGTCCTGCTTTTTCTTTTTAGAAATATATTTAGCACAGTTCATCCGTATGATGATAAAAAAAATGTTACCTTGTTTTAATAAAATGATTTTTTTTTGGTGGACTGGTGTTTGCGTAACTGTGGTTATTTCAGTTTTTTTCCCTTGCGAAAATGTGTGTCGTCCGTGAAAATAAATTTCAAGCTGTTCTTATCATTCATACACCTTGACCTCCTAAAAATAATTGTTCAACCTGGAACGTACAATTAGCAGGCAATAGAAAAGGTCACATTGGCCTTGGAACCATCAAAAAGTAGTATTCACACATTCTCTGCATCAATTTTCCTTTAAAACAACTGAAAAAGCAAGGTAAAGTGTGATTGATTTTTTTAATGAAAGTTATTTGATTTAATTTATTTAATTTTCATAATATTTGAAATATGTTGGGATTAATGTGACTCAATATTATCTGCAGCTCTTACACTCCAGGCACCTGATAAAGTGGAACGCAGTGTCTTTGCCTTACATGGCGCTCAGCTCTTCCTCAATCCCAGCAGAAGCAGCAGCCTCCGGGTCCTGCCTCATGCACAGCTTAAAATGCAACACCGAGTAATACAACAAACAACAGGGAAAACCATTCACGATCAGACACATCCGTTGATTGCTGGCTCTCAGTAAAGGGACATTGCTGTGGTCCACGCATGAATCTGTTTTCTAAGTGCCTTATCCAATACAGTGTTGAGGCCAGTTTTCCCAGAAGCCATCTAAAGGGGAACACACAATAACTTGTAAAACCTCCAATTTACATCACAAAATAGACTACATTTCAAGGTTAAAGATTTACCATGTTCTGCGATTCAGAACGAGGCAGCAAAACTTCCTGTAATCTGATGTGGCCCTGTGACATTGTAAAGGAGCAGGCTTGTGAATACATCTCGTTTAATCCAATGGAAATATTGCTCTCAACTTTTTTACGTTTTTGCCAATAAATAATATTACATTGTTAACTCTGCATAAAGAACCTTGGAATGGAACGTTTTTTGCAGTGAAATGTTTGCTGCATAACCTATACCTTTTCTCTCCTACATCACATTGCATTAGTCATTACAGTGATTAGTGAGCAGGAAGGGCTGCATCACATCGCAATTTGTGTGGAACTTGAATGCGAATTTGTTACAACATGGCGTAACTTACAGTACTTTCACAAAATTCATGATTTTGTGCTCAATTTTGAGTTTGTAAAGTTTTTCTATAATGTCAATGATTTTATTTTGTGACTGAAATTAAATACTTTTGTGTCTGCAAAATTGGGACTGTAGTTCCACCATAACCTATTAGTACTGTATGTCTTTGGACTGTGGGAAGAAACTGGAGCACCTGGAAGAAATCCACACAAATGAAGGGAGAACATACAATTCCATCCAGACTGCACCCCAGGAATTGAACCCAGGACCCCAGCTCTGTGAACCACAGTGCCAGCTCATTGCTATAGTCACTATAATTAATGTCAAAACTCATTTGCAAATGAGCAGCCTGGGATCCAAAAGGATCAAGACAAGGATCCAAACAAAGCACTATCCCAAAGCTTGGCTTTGTACAGTATATCATACAGGGCTTGATGCAGAAGGCAGATAATCTAAGTCCATGCAATAATTGCTAAGGGAAACGTGTGGAAAAAGGAAAAAACACGTGACTTTGTGTTTTTGGAGGGAAGTCACTCAACATGGAGCTGTGTTAGTGAAATGATTGTTCTGATGTACGGCTGATGTCCAAACACTGAAAACATGATTGTGTATGCAATCGCACTCCTGAGCTCCATTGGATATGGTTAAAATAACTTTTTATACTTCATCACATTCAAAGTGTGTGTACCTGATGAAAGTGTAACACGCATTTGGAGGAGTTATTCAGGATTTTCTTTCATTCAACTATTTCAAGACCCATTATTTTCAGATGTTGTAGTATACGTGAATAATGAAAGGCCTTCATATTACACAATGTAGGAATGACTTCGCAGGTGTGAAGAATAAAAGATTAATTCAGCTCACTTTGGGGAGTTTCACAATGGCCCTCCTTAAAGAAATGTGGGTTTGATTAAAGGAGTGAAGAAAAAGCACTGAATAATATTTGCTTCTGTAAACGTAATCATCTCAAAATATGGTTGAAGAAATTGAAGAAGGTTAAACATAATCCAAAACGTATAAGGTCAATTTAAGTACAACCAGAATTCTAGTGTTTATGCAATGCATCTGTGGGTTGATATGAAATACGGCCGTTCTTAAACTAAACGAGGTTATCGAGAGCATATTCCGAGTACGGCTGTGGCCAGTTGTACTGTGAACTGCGAGGACCGTATCTTATCCTGAACTGGCTGTGCGAATACCGTCCTCTGCTGGCGGAAGGAATAGATTACAACGGCACTGTATTGGCGATTAGTTCTATTGCTAGAATACTGAAACAACAAGGAGTCCGCGGAGTCAAGCAATGCTGAATGAACAAGTACCTGAAATTCAATAGGATTTTGTGTATTGACTACAAATAGGTGTGAAATTCTCATGTACAGTGGTATTCATGGATTCCTTACACAAGCAGCCGTTGTTATGATACTTTCGTAATCTGAATATAAATCTGTTATCTACTTGAAACTGTAATTATTGAATAGATTAATGTCTTTGAAATGCTTCATTAACTGGGCAGTTTCCATGTTTGGAAATGTTTTTATTTTGATTGCTGATTGCTAGATACTGTATGTTTAATAGGCATGCTGTTAATATTTTCTACAAGAGCCAAATAAGACAGTTATGCTGTAGTAGGTTCTATATAAGTTATATAACATAAGTTATATTTTGTTCTGAGGTCAATTTGAATCTCATACTAAATTACTGGTGTCCTTTTATCTGAGAAACACTACCTGATTGATCACCTGATGCCTAGAAATTAGCATGCACAGTAGCCCAGCGTTTAGCATTGCTAGCTCACAGTGCTGAGGCCCTGGGTACACTTCTGGACCTGGGGTGCTATCTGTATGGAGCTTGTATGTTCTCCCCATGTTTGCATGAGTTTGCTTTGGGTGCTCCGGCTTCCTCCCACAGTTCAAAGAACTACTGGTAGGTTAATTGGCTTCTGGGATAATTGGTGAGTGTCTGTGTCTTCCCTGCATTGGACTACCATCCAGTCCCAGGTATCTCCTGCTTATTACTTTCTGAGGCTCTGGCTCCCCCGTGCCCCCCGACCCCCTGACCCCCTGACCCTGAATTGGATGAAGCGGTTAGAAAATGGGTGGTTTCTGTTATGCTCTGGTCATGCTCTGCCATAGCAACAACTTGTAAAAAATGCAGATGCTAGGATTTAACTCAAAGAAGGAGCTCAGATCACTGTGTTGGCATCACTGTACAGGTGTCCGGTGTGTTTTAGAACATGTGCTAAAATCTTATTTACTAACTTCTAGACTTTTTACCCCCCATATCAGTCTGCAGGTGCACAGTGGTCTGTGGACACCCTCCTTGCTCTGTCGTAAAACAGGAAATAAAAAGCAACTGGTTTTGACTTTAATGCACTGAGACTGTGGAACTCACAGAACTCTCTTGTCAGAAAGGCAGCTTCTAACAGCTTTTAAGTGAAGACTAAGAACACTTTTCTATTTTATTAAAATAGATTATATATGTTTTGTTTAAATATATGTTATAAATGTTAAAACGACAGCTCGTATAAGCTTGTATTTTTACCTTTCGATCATTTTTATAATTGCTTTGAGTTGCTTTTACCATGATAAACAGTACAAAATATGAGGTGTTGAACTTGTCTAAAGTTTTAAAGCGCTTTATGACGTAAAGTGTGATGACAGTCCTTGGCGGTCTATGTAACAATTCTTCTTGAAGTAGGTCATCGGGCCAACAGTATACAAACATTACAGCTCAAGTGCTTTTGTATCTGAACGCTTTTAGGTAAGTTATTTAGCAGCTGCGGTATTAATAATGATTTTAATGGCAAATTCAATTGCAGGTAAAATAAAAATGGCGGATAACTTTCTTTCTAGCTTCGTGAAGCGGTCGCGCTATATTATACATATATACCATAATAAGAAACATAATATGTACAGTAGAATTTTTCACTTTAAGCTGGCATTATCCAGAACCGGGTCAGGGCCCGGACCCGGACCGTGCAGTGTGGTCCGCCGGCCTTCTAAAGATGTTTAGGAGATCGAGGCGCCCTTGGATTTGATTAGAAACTTGCATAATTTCTTAACTTGACCCCATTATCTTAAAAAAAACGGCCAGGCCAAGACCAAAGCATGAAGGCTGCGAGGATCGGGGGACTCTCATTTTTGGTCACAGCGTACAGTAGTAGATCAGTAACCTCTGTTTATCGTGATAACCTTTAATTATTTTCCAGTACTTTTTTAAATGATAAAACACATTGTCTCGCCAGTTTTGCTAAAGATACGGTTTTAGTGTTTACGCATAAATTTGTAAGCCGTAGGTTTAAATCTCGTGGTCTTATTTTCTGCATTTTCATCGTAAGGGAAGGCGCTCGTTTGCGATTTACGCGCTGAATATTGTAAGCAGAGGAGCCTTAAGGCACAGCCTCGCCTTAACACCATCGTTTGCATTGTCATTGTCATCCAGAAAAGCAGTCGTAAGAAAATGAATCTGTGGCGGCTCCGAACATTAAAAAAACTATATCTAGACTGCAAATACATCCCAATCTTACTATCAACACGTTTTAAGACCCCTCTCCTTTCCACCGGTATACAAGCTAAGAGAGAAATATTGGAAATCCCATCTGAAGTAGCCCTCGTCTCACCTTCGGAGCTGTGAGCGATGGGGATCATAATTAAAAGGGGTACAGTTACTTTGAAAATGTGTATGTGATACTTAAATTTAAATAAAATAAAAAGATAAATTATATAACACAGACTGCTATCTATGTCCATGTGTTTAAGACGTATGAATCGGTTTTAAAACAGGCACACCCCTTCTCACAAATCCGACTGGAGTCTCAGTCCGTCGTCGCGATGAATTAGGAGCTCAGATGTAGGCTAAGTGATTGCAATTTACTTATTTAAAAGAACCACTTCAAATCAAAAGGGAGACATTTTGTAATGGTAGTTATCGTATTATAGTATACGATAACTGTATACGTAGTATACGTAATTGTAGATATACAGTACATAAAGGGTATGAATAGGTGTGAGCTTTTACTGTATATTTAATATTTTATCTGACCCACTTGTAGAAACCGCCTACTCAGATTTATTTAAGTGGTCTGCCACCATAAAGACAGAAAAATATAATGACACCCTGTTACATTAACTGTAAAATAAACGCCGTAACTGCGGCCATATGAAAATTTGGATAAAGATTATACAAACATCCTAAGGAGCTCTATGACATATGAGCGTCGTAATAATGGTTGGTGACCTGACGTAACAGTGCTCCCTGAATTACGTGATCTGTATATACCCAAATACAGATATATCACATAGGGAGATGCAGTCAAACATTGTATTGCTATCGTCGTGGTGAACTATTTCTCCGCTGTTTAAAACTTGTTTGGTAAGTGTCATCAAATATGCTTGTCAATTTGTAGCGAAATCGATATACTGTATCATAATCCTTCAGCTATCTATAATGTAGTGAAACGGCTAATTAATATTGATAAATTCCCTTATTCACAGTGACTTTTGCTCAAACCCCTGTTGCATAATGGGTTAATTTTATATAAAAAAACATTTATATCATAGATATGATACAAGCTTTGAAATGAAATAGCACATTTCCAGGTTTCAGTTAAACATTTTTAAAAAAGCTCATGACTTTAAGCATTCTGAACATTGAGAATGTTATTTGGGAAACAAATGTTTATTATAATGTTTATGTTTAGGATCTGTCTCCTACTGAGTCAGCATGCAGCATTCAACACCATTAGGTTTAATATTAAAAAGTTGTGTATTTCCTGAATTGTTTTTTTTTTATTCTTTTCTATTAGACCATACTAGACTGTGCAGGATATCATTTATTTGCCATTTTTGCCTTTTCCAGATACCTGGGAAACAAAGCTCATATCTCATTTGCCAATGGAGCCCAGTCCTAAGCCTGGTGCTCTGTCCCCCTCCCCGAAGGACACAGACTCGAATCGACCCGCGCCCTTAAGGCGACAGGATCTGATCTCCACGTACTGCCCGCCTCCCAAGATACAGCTTCTGAAGGACACCTTCCAAGAGAAACTGATGCAGGAAAAGTAGAAAAAAATGATCGCCATCTACAATCGGCGGCAGGAGGCAGCTCTACAGAAGATGAGAAAATGTTTCCAATATGTCAAATACGCTGCGGAGAAGAAGATGGGGAACAGCTATCGCTTCCAAGCCCAACAGGGCCCCGAGAAGAACATTGTGGGGTATGATCGGTCTTACCCCCTGAAGCCTATGGGTAACAGGAAAGTCTCCGGCCCTGGTGAGGTTCCGGCTGTGGACCGCCCGGAAGCACAGAGTGATTCCTTGTTTGCCCCCACCCCGCCTCAGGATGGTCATGAGAGGCCCTGCGAGAGGCCGGGCAGGAGGGGCTCAAGAGTATGCAAACCTAAGGACAGGACTGTCCTCCCCATGGTGGCGACCCCTCCAGGGCAATGCCCTTCTCATGCCAATGGGAAGGAGCAAATTCAGTTGCAAGAGGAGCTACGAAAAGTGGCCGAGGCAGAGGCCGCGTTGAAGGAGGAGCATCGCCGGAGGGAGGCCAGCCTGCAGGATGAGATGCGCCGGAAGGAGGCCATGATGAAGGACGAGATTCGCCAGAAGGAGGCCATGATGCAGGCGAAGCTCTTCAGAGCTCAGGAGGAGCTGAGGATGGTTCCGAGAGAGATGGAAGACTCCAGAGAGGTGGCCGGAAGGGAAAATAGAGGCGAGGCAGAGCGAGCTTTGCCCCAGAGGACCATGGGCCAACCACCGCTCTAAGGCCGTGCCTCTTCTGACCTGCAGAATGGAGAAGCAAAAAGCCTTCACTCCAAGGAAAGCCCTTCCTATCAGAGGAGACAACCTTGATTATGGTTCTCCAATGGAAGATGGCGGATGCGCAGAATCGCACTTTCCCTCTGCGCTTTCCCATCAGGAGAGACGTCAAGTGAGCCCTTGCAGCCGTGGGCTAGAAGACGTCCCCTGTGGAAGGAGAAAGTATCTCAAGAAAGCAAGGCTCCCTGAAAGCGACGTGTCAGCGGCACAGGCCGCGCAGGGCCACTTCAGAAATAACACCACATGTCTGGATGAACAAACTCTGTCAGTGGAAAACAGATATTTGTCCCCTACAAGTCTGATCTGCCCTACCGCTGAGCAATTTCCATATGAGAATAGCCAGAGTGGAAACCCTCAGCTGGTGCCCTGTGAACTGTGTCACGGGAAGTTTGCTGTAGAGAGGTTGGAGAAACACAGCAAGATCTGCAAGAAGCTTCAGAATTCAAAGAGGAAGGTTTTTGACTCTTTCAAGCACAGGGCCAAGGGAACAGAACTGGAGACATACATCCATAAGAAGAAGGTTAAACCGCCAATCGTGGTAAGGGCTATCCTTAAACTCTTTCCAAGCTTCCCTTTTTTTCTCCTAGAGTCAGACTCAGCTTATAAATCAATGTAAACAATAAATAAGTGTTTTATGAAGTACTCTTCTGAAAAACTGCCGCAAAGGCACATTTGCCAGACAGAATAAATGTGTCTTAGTGACTTCTGAATTCTGTTGTAAAAATCTACATATCAAGCAAATAGCACTCACAGGAAACAAAACCATAACTACGTAAATTGTACTCTCTACCCAATGACCTGAAAGGTAGCCCCAGAAAGCTACGTTATTACTGTATTGATATTTTCTTGCCTTGTGAATGGTTTGCGACCAGACTGTGTACGCAGTGCTAGTCTGGACTTTTTCTGGAAGCTGTTTTATTGGTTTCATTTCCTGTTCCCAGCTGAGAAAGAACAACTGGAGGCAGAAGCACGAGGATTTCATTCGGAGCATCAAACAGGCCAGGGAGGTGCAGCAGGTGATCATGCAAGGAGGGAAAGTTGTGAACCTGCCCCAGCCCCCCGCGAATCAAAACCCCGACTACGTGCCCTGCCCTCACTGCGGCCGGTGCTTTGCCCCCAGGCCGGCACAGAGGCACTTCCCCAAGTGTCAGCACATCAGGAGCCGCCCTCCTCCTCCTCCTCGCAGATGAAAACTGATGTGAAGAAGAGCAAAAGAGTCATGATCTTGGCTCACGACTCACGTCCTGCTTTTTCTTTTTAGAAACACATTTAGCACAGTTCATCCGTATGATGATGAAAAAAAAATGTTACCTTATTTTAATTAAATGATTTTTTTTTGGTGGACTGGTGTTTGCGTAGCTGTGGTTATTTCAGTTTTTCTCTTATCATTCATACACCTTGACCTCCTAAAAATAATTTTTCAACCTGGAACGTACAATTAGCAGGCAATAGAACAGGTCACATTGGTCTTGGAACCATCAAAAAGCAGTATTCACACATTCTCGGCATCAATTTTCCTTAAAAACAACTGAAAAAGCAAGGTAAAGAGTGATTGATTTTTTTAATGAAAGTTATTTGATTTAATTTATTTAATTTTCATAATATTTGAAATATGTTGGGATTAATGTGACTCAATATTATCTGCAGCTCTTACACTCCAGGCACCTGATAAAGTGGAACGCAGTGTCTTTGCCTTACATGGCGCTCAGCTCTTCCTCAATCCCAGCAGAAGCACCAGCAGAAGCAGCAGCCTCCGGGTCCTGCCTCATGCACAGCTTAAAATTCAACACCAAGTAATACAACAAACAACAGGGAAAACCATTCACGATCAGACACATCCGTTGATTGCTGGCTCTCAGTAAAGGGACATTGCATCATTACATCACAAAATAGACTACATTTCAAGGTTAAAGAATTACCATGTTCTGCGATTCAGAACGAGGCAGCAAAACTTCCTATAATCTGTTGTGGCCCTATGACATTGTAAAGGAGCAGGCTTGTGAATACATCTTGTTTAATCCAATGGAAATATAACTCTCAACTTTTTTACGTTTTTGCCAATAAATAATACTACATTGTATAAAGAACCTTGGAATGGAACGTTTTTTGCAGTGAAATGTTTGCTGCATAACCTATACCCTTTCTCTCCTACATCACATTGCATTAGTCATTACAGTGATTAGTGAGCAGGAAGGGCTGCATCACATCGCAATTTGTGTGGAACTTGAATGCGAATTTGTTACAACATGGCGTAACTTACAGTCCTTTCACAAAATTCATGATTTTGTGCTCAATTTTGAGTTTGTAAAGTTTTTCTATAATGTCAATGATTTTATTTTGTGACTGAAATTAAATAATTTTGTGTCTGCAAAATTGGGACTGTAGTTCCACCTTAACCTACTAGTACTGTATGTCTTTGGACTGTGGGAAGAAACTGGAGCACCTGGAAGAAATCCACACAAATGAAGGGAGAACATACAATTCCATCCAGACTGCACCCCAGGAATTGAACCCAGGACCCCAGCTCTGTGAACCACAGTGCCAGCTCATTGCTATAGTCACTATAATTAATGTCAAAACTCATTTGCAAATGAGCAGCCTGGGATCCAAAAGGATCAAGACAAGGATCCAAACAAAGCACTATCCCAAAGCTTGGCTTTGTACCGTATATAATACAGGGCTTGATGCAGAAGGCAGATAATCAAAGTCCATGCAATAATTGCTAAGGGAAAGTGACTTTGTGTTCTTGGAGGGAAGTCACTCAACATGGAGCTGTGTTAGTGAAATGATTGTTCTGATGTACGGCTGATGTCCAAACACTGAAAACATGATTGTGTATGCAATCGCACTCCTGAGCTCCATTGGGTATGGTTAAAATAACTTTTTATAGTTCATCACATTCAAAGTGTGTGTACTTGATGAAAGTGTAACACGCATTTGGAGGAGTTATTCAGGATTTTCTTTCATTCAACTATTTCAAGACCCATTATTTTCAGATGTTGTAGTATACGTGAATAATGAAAGGCCTTCATATTACACAATGTAGGAATGACTTCGCAGGTGTGAAGAATAAAAGATTAATTCAGCTCACTTTGGGGAGTTTCACAATGGCCCTCCTTATAGAAATGTGGGTTTGATTAAAGGAGTGAAGAAAAAGCACTGAATAATATTTGCTTCTGTAAACGTAATCATCTCAAAATATGGTTGAAGAAATTGAAGAAGGTTAAACATAATCCAAAACGTATAAGGTCAATTTAAGTACAACCAGAATTCTAGTGTTTATGCAATGCATCTGTGGGTTGATATGAAATATGGCCGTACTTAAACTAAACGAGGTTATCGAGAGCATATTCCGAATACGGCTTTGGCCAGTTGTACTGTGAACTGCGAGGACCGTATCTTATCCTGAACTGGCTTTGCGAATACCGTCCTCTGCTGGCAGAAGGAATAGATTACAAAGGCACTGTATTGGCGATTTGTCCTATTGCTAGAATATTGAAACAACAAGGAGTCCGCGGAGTCAAGCAATGCTGAATAAACAAGTACCTGAAATTCAATAGGATTTTGTGTATTGATTACAAATAGGTGTGGAATTCTCATGTACAGTGGTATTCATGGATTCCTTACACAAGCAGCAGTTGTTATGATGCTTTCGTAATCTGAATATAAATCTGTTATCTACTTAAAACTGTAATTATTGAATAGATTAATGTCTTTGAAATGCTTCATTAACTGGGCAGTTTCCATGTTTGGAAATGTTTTTATTTTGATTGCTGATTGCTAGATACTGTATGTTTAATAGGCATGCTGTTAATTTTTTCTACAAGAGCCAAATAAGACAGTTATGCTGTAGTAAGTTCTATATAAGTTATATAACATAAGTTATATTTTGTTCTGAGGTCAATTTGAATCTCATACTAAATAACTGGTGTCCTTTTATCTGAGAAACACTACCTGATTGATCACCTGATGCCTAGAAATTAGCATGCACAGTAGCCCAGCGTTTAGCATTGCTAGCTCACAGTGCTGAGGCCCTGGGTACACTTCTGGACCTGGGGTGCTATCTGTATGGAGCTTGTATGTTCTCCCCATGTTTGCATGAGTTTGCTTTGGGTGCTCCGGCTTCCTCCCACAGTTCAAAGAACTACTGGTAGGTTAATTGGCTTCTGGGATAATTGGTGAGTGTCTGTGTCTTCCCTGCATTGGACTACCATCCAGTCCCAGGTATCTCCTGCTTATTACTTTCTGAGGCTCTGGCTCCCCCGTGCCCCCCGACCCCCTGACCCCCTGACCCTGAATTGGATGAAGCGGTTAGAAAATGGGTGGTTTCTGTTATGCTCTGGTCATGCTCTGCCATAGCAACAACTTGTAAAAAATGCAGATGCTAGGATTTAACTCAAAGAAGGAGCTCAGATCACTGTGTTGGCATCACTGTACAGGTGTCCGGTGTGTTTTAGAACATGTGCTAAAATCTTATTTACTAACTTCTAGACTTTTTACCCCCCATATCAGTCTGCAGGTGCACAGTGGTCTGTGGACACCCTCCTTGCTCTGTCGTAAAACAGGAAATAAAAAGCAACTGGTTTTGACTTTAATGCACTGAGACTGTGGAACTCACAGAACTCTCTTGTCAGAAAGGCAGCTTCTAACAGCTTTTAAGTGAAGACTAAGAACACTTTTCTATTTTATTAAAATAGATTATATATGTTTTGTTTAAATATATGTTATAAATGTTAAAACGACAGCTCGTATAAGCTTGTATTTTTACCTTTCGATCATTTTTATAATTGCTTTGAGTTGCTTTTACCATGATAAACAGTACAAAATATGAGGTGTTGAACTTGTCTAAAGTTTTAAAGCGCTTTATGACGTAAAGTGTGATGACAGTCCTTGGCGGTCTATGTAACAATTCTTCTTGAAGTAGGTCATCGGGCCAACAGTATACAAACATTACAGCTCAAGTGCTTTTGTATCTGAACGCTTTTAGGTAAGTTATTTAGCAGCTGCGGTATTAATAATGATTTTAATGGCAAATTCAATTGCAGGTAAAATAAAAATGGCGGATAACTTTCTTTCTAGCTTCGTGAAGCGGTCGCGCTATATTATACATATATACCATAATAAGAAACATAATATGTACAGTAGAATTTTTCACTTTAAGCTGGCATTATCCAGAACCGGGTCAGGGCCCGGACCCGGACCGTGCAGTGTGGTCCGCCGGCCTTCTAAAGATGTTTAGGAGATCGAGGCGCCCTTGGATTTGATTAGAAACTTGCATAATTTCTTAACTTGACCCCATTATCTTAAAAAAAACGGCCAGGCCAAGACCAAAGCATGAAGGCTGCGAGGATCGGGGGACTCTCATTTTTGGTCACAGCGTACAGTAGTAGATCAGTAACCTCTGTTTATCGTGATAACCTTTAATTATTTTCCAGTACTTTTTTAAATGATAAAACACATTGTCTCGCCAGTTTTGCTAAAGATACGGTTTTAGTGTTTACGCATAAATTTGTAAGCCGTAGGTTTAAATCTCGTGGTCTTATTTTCTGCATTTTCATCGTAAGGGAAGGCGCTCGTTTGCGATTTACGCGCTGAATATTGTAAGCAGAGGAGCCTTAAGGCACAGCCTCGCCTTAACACCATCGTTTGCATTGTCATTGTCATCCAGAAAAGCAGTCGTAAGAAAATGAATCTGTGGCGGCTCCGAACATTAAAAAAACTATATCTAGACTGCAAATACATCCCAATCTTACTATCAACACGTTTTAAGACCCCTCTCCTTTCCACCGGTATACAAGCTAAGAGAGAAATATTGGAAATCCCATCTGAAGTAGCCCTCGTCTCACCTTCGGAGCTGTGAGCGATGGGGATCATAATTAAAAGGGGTACAGTTACTTTGAAAATGTGTATGTGATACTTAAATTTAAATAAAATAAAAAGATAAATTATATAACACAGACTGCTATCTATGTCCATGTGTTTAAGACGTATGAATCGGTTTTAAAACAGGCACACCCCTTCTCACAAATCCGACTGGAGTCTCAGTCCGTCGTCGCGATGAATTAGGAGCTCAGATGTAGGCTAAGTGATTGCAATTTACTTATTTAAAAGAACCACTTCAAATCAAAAGGGAGACATTTTGTAATGGTAGTTATCGTATTATAGTATACGATAACTGTATACGTAGTATACGTAATTGTAGATATACAGTACATAAAGGGTATGAATAGGTGTGAGCTTTTACTGTATATTTAATATTTTATCTGACCCACTTGTAGAAACCGCCTACTCAGATTTATTTAAGTGGTCTGCCACCATAAAGACAGAAAAATATAATGACACCCTGTTACATTAACTGTAAAATAAACGCCGTAACTGCGGCCATATGAAAATTTGGATAAAGATTATACAAACATCCTAAGGAGCTCTATGACATATGAGCGTCGTAATAATGGTTGGTGACCTGACGTAACAGTGCTCCCTGAATTACGTGATCTGTATATACCCAAATACAGATATATCACATAGGGAGATGCAGTCAAACATTGTATTGCTATCGTCGTGGTGAACTATTTCTCCGCTGTTTAAAACTTGTTTGGTAAGTGTCATCAAATATGCTTGTCAATTTGTAGCGAAATCGATATACTGTATCATAATCCTTCAGCTATCTATAATGTAGTGAAACGGCTAATTAATATTGATAAATTCCCTTATTCACAGTGACTTTTGCTCAAACCCCTGTTGCATAATGGGTTAATTTTATATAAAAAAACATTTATATCATAGATATGATACAAGCTTTGAAATGAAATAGCACATTTCCAGGTTTCAGTTAAACATTTTTAAAAAAGCTCATGACTTTAAGCATTCTGAACATTGAGAATGTTATTTGGGAAACAAATGTTTATTATAATGTTTATGTTTAGGATCTGTCTCCTACTGAGTCAGCATGCAGCATTCAACACCATTAGGTTTAATATTCAAAAGTTGTGTATTTCCTGAATTGTTTTTTTTTTATTCTTTTCTATTAGACCATACTAGACTGTGCAGGATATCATTTATTTGCCATTTTTGCCTTTTCCAGATACCTGGGAAACAAAGCTCATATCTCATTTGCCAATGGAGCCCAGTCCTAAGCCTGGTGCTCTGTCCCCCTCCCCGAAGGACACAGACTCGAATCGACCCGCGCCCTTAAGGCGACAGGATCTGATCTCCACGTACTGCCCGCCTCCCAAGATACAGCTTCTGAAGGACACCTTCCAAGAGAAACTGATGCAGGAAAAGTAGAAAAAAATGATCGCCATCTACAATCGGCGGCAGGAGGCAGCTCTACAGAAGATGAGAAAATGTTTCCAATATGTCAAATACGCTGCGGAGAAGAAGATGGGGAACAGCTATCGCTTCCAAGCCCAACAGGGCCCCGAGAAGAACATTGTGGGGTATGATCGGTCTTACCCCCTGAAGCCTATGGGTAACAGGAAAGTCTCCGGCCCTGGTGAGGTTCCGGCTGTGGACCGCCCGGAAGCACAGAGTGATTCCTTGTTTGCCCCCACCCCGCCTCAGGATGGTCATGAGAGGCCCTGCGAGAGGCCGGGCAGGAGGGGCTCAAGAGTATGCAAACCTAAGGACAGGACTGTCCTCCCCATGGTGGCGACCCCTCCAGGGCAATGCCCTTCTCATGCCAATGGGAAGGAGCAAATTCAGTTGCAAGAGGAGCTACGAAAAGTGGCCGAGGCAGAGGCCGCGTTGAAGGAGGAGCATCGCCGGAGGGAGGCCAGCCTGCAGGATGAGATGCGCCGGAAGGAGGCCATGATGAAGGACGAGATTCGCCAGAAGGAGGCCATGATGCAGGCGAAGCTCTTCAGAGCTCAGGAGGAGCTGAGGATGGTTCCGAGAGAGATGGAAGACTCCAGAGAGGTGGCCGGAAGGGAAAATAGAGGCGAGGCAGAGCGAGCTTTGCCCCAGAGGACCATGGGCCAACCACCGCTCTAAGGCCGTGCCTCTTCTGACCTGCAGAATGGAGAAGCAAAAAGCCTTCACTCCAAGGAAAGCCCTTCCTATCAGAGGAGACAACCTTGATTATGGTTCTCCAATGGAAGATGGCGGATGCGCAGAATCGCACTTTCCCTCTGCGCTTTCCCATCAGGAGAGACGTCAAGTGAGCCCTTGCAGCCGTGGGCTAGAAGACGTCCCCTGTGGAAGGAGAAAGTATCTCAAGAAAGCAAGGCTCCCTGAAAGCGACGTGTCAGCGGCACAGGCCGCGCAGGGCCACTTCAGAAATAACACCACATGTCTGGATGAACAAACTCTGTCAGTGGAAAACAGATATTTGTCCCCTACAAGTCTGATCTGCCCTACCGCTGAGCAATTTCCATATGAGAATAGCCAGAGTGGAAACCCTCAGCTGGTGCCCTGTGAACTGTGTCACGGGAAGTTTGCTGTAGAGAGGTTGGAGAAACACAGCAAGATCTGCAAGAAGCTTCAGAATTCAAAGAGGAAGGTTTTTGACTCTTTCAAGCACAGGGCCAAGGGAACAGAACTGGAGACATACATCCATAAGAAGAAGGTTAAACCGCCAATCGTGGTAAGGGCTATCCTTAAACTCTTTCCAAGCTTCCCTTTTTTTCTCCTAGAGTCAGACTCAGCTTATAAATCAATGTAAACAATAAATAAGTGTTTTATGAAGTACTCTTCTGAAAAACTGCCGCAAAGGCACATTTGCCAGACAGAATAAATGTGTCTTAGTGACTTCTGAATTCTGTTGTAAAAATCTACATATCAAGCAAATAGCACTCACAGGAAACAAAACCATAACTACGTAAATTGTACTCTCTACCCAATGACCTGAAAGGTAGCCCCAGAAAGCTACGTTATTACTGTATTGATATTTTCTTGCCTTGTGAATGGTTTGCGACCAGACTGTGTACGCAGTGCTAGTCTGGACTTTTTCTGGAAGCTGTTTTATTGGTTTCATTTCCTGTTCCCAGCTGAGAAAGAACAACTGGAGGCAGAAGCACGAGGATTTCATTCGGAGCATCAAACAGGCCAGGGAGGTGCAGCAGGTGATCATGCAAGGAGGGAAAGTTGTGAACCTGCCCCAGCCCCCCGCGAATCAAAACCCCGACTACGTGCCCTGCCCTCACTGCGGCCGGTGCTTTGCCCCCAGGCCGGCACAGAGGCACTTCCCCAAGTGTCAGCACATCAGGAGCCGCCCTCCTCCTCCTCCTCGCAGATGAAAACTGATGTGAAGAAGAGCAAAAGAGTCATGATCTTGGCTCACGACTCACGTCCTGCTTTTTCTTTTTAGAAACACATTTAGCACAGTTCATCCGTATGATGATGAAAAAAAAATGTTACCTTATTTTAATTAAATGATTTTTTTTTGGTGGACTGGTGTTTGCGTAGCTGTGGTTATTTCAGTTTTTCTCTTATCATTCATACACCTTGACCTCCTAAAAATAATTTTTCAACCTGGAACGTACAATTAGCAGGCAATAGAACAGGTCACATTGGTCTTGGAACCATCAAAAAGCAGTATTCACACATTCTCGGCATCAATTTTCCTTAAAAACAACTGAAAAAGCAAGGTAAAGAGTGATTGATTTTTTTAATGAAAGTTATTTGATTTAATTTATTTAATTTTCATAATATTTGAAATATGTTGGGATTAATGTGACTCAATATTATCTGCAGCTCTTACACTCCAGGCACCTGATAAAGTGGAACGCAGTGTCTTTGCCTTACATGGCGCTCAGCTCTTCCTCAATCCCAGCAGAAGCACCAGCAGAAGCAGCAGCCTCCGGGTCCTGCCTCATGCACAGCTTAAAATTCAACACCAAGTAATACAACAAACAACAGGGAAAACCATTCACGATCAGACACATCCGTTGATTGCTGGCTCTCAGTAAAGGGACATTGCATCATTACATCACAAAATAGACTACATTTCAAGGTTAAAGAATTACCATGTTCTGCGATTCAGAACGAGGCAGCAAAACTTCCTATAATCTGTTGTGGCCCTATGACATTGTAAAGGAGCAGGCTTGTGAATACATCTTGTTTAATCCAATGGAAATATAACTCTCAACTTTTTTACGTTTTTGCCAATAAATAATACTACATTGTATAAAGAACCTTGGAATGGAACGTTTTTTGCAGTGAAATGTTTGCTGCATAACCTATACCCTTTCTCTCCTACATCACATTGCATTAGTCATTACAGTGATTAGTGAGCAGGAAGGGCTGCATCACATCGCAATTTGTGTGGAACTTGAATGCGAATTTGTTACAACATGGCGTAACTTACAGTCCTTTCACAAAATTCATGATTTTGTGCTCAATTTTGAGTTTGTAAAGTTTTTCTATAATGTCAATGATTTTATTTTGTGACTGAAATTAAATAATTTTGTGTCTGCAAAATTGGGACTGTAGTTCCACCTTAACCTACTAGTACTGTATGTCTTTGGACTGTGGGAAGAAACTGGAGCACCTGGAAGAAATCCACACAAATGAAGGGAGAACATACAATTCCATCCAGACTGCACCCCAGGAATTGAACCCAGGACCCCAGCTCTGTGAACCACAGTGCCAGCTCATTGCTATAGTCACTATAATTAATGTCAAAACTCATTTGCAAATGAGCAGCCTGGGATCCAAAAGGATCAAGACAAGGATCCAAACAAAGCACTATCCCAAAGCTTGGCTTTGTACCGTATATAATACAGGGCTTGATGCAGAAGGCAGATAATCAAAGTCCATGCAATAATTGCTAAGGGAAAGTGACTTTGTGTTCTTGGAGGGAAGTCACTCAACATGGAGCTGTGTTAGTGAAATGATTGTTCTGATGTACGGCTGATGTCCAAACACTGAAAACATGATTGTGTATGCAATCGCACTCCTGAGCTCCATTGGGTATGGTTAAAATAACTTTTTATAGTTCATCACATTCAAAGTGTGTGTACTTGATGAAAGTGTAACACGCATTTGGAGGAGTTATTCAGGATTTTCTTTCATTCAACTATTTCAAGACCCATTATTTTCAGATGTTGTAGTATACGTGAATAATGAAAGGCCTTCATATTACACAATGTAGGAATGACTTCGCAGGTGTGAAGAATAAAAGATTAATTCAGCTCACTTTGGGGAGTTTCACAATGGCCCTCCTTATAGAAATGTGGGTTTGATTAAAGGAGTGAAGAAAAAGCACTGAATAATATTTGCTTCTGTAAACGTAATCATCTCAAAATATGGTTGAAGAAATTGAAGAAGGTTAAACATAATCCAAAACGTATAAGGTCAATTTAAGTACAACCAGAATTCTAGTGTTTATGCAATGCATCTGTGGGTTGATATGAAATATGGCCGTACTTAAACTAAACGAGGTTATCGAGAGCATATTCCGAATACGGCTTTGGCCAGTTGTACTGTGAACTGCGAGGACCGTATCTTATCCTGAACTGGCTTTGCGAATACCGTCCTCTGCTGGCAGAAGGAATAGATTACAAAGGCACTGTATTGGCGATTTGTCCTATTGCTAGAATATTGAAACAACAAGGAGTCCGCGGAGTCAAGCAATGCTGAATAAACAAGTACCTGAAATTCAATAGGATTTTGTGTATTGATTACAAATAGGTGTGGAATTCTCATGTACAGTGGTATTCATGGATTCCTTACACAAGCAGCAGTTGTTATGATGCTTTCGTAATCTGAATATAAATCTGTTATCTACTTAAAACTGTAATTATTGAATAGATTAATGTCTTTGAAATGCTTCATTAACTGGGCAGTTTCCATGTTTGGAAATGTTTTTATTTTGATTGCTGATTGCTAGATACTGTATGTTTAATAGGCATGCTGTTAATTTTTTCTACAAGAGCCAAATAAGACAGTTATGCTGTAGTAAGTTCTATATAAGTTATATAACATAAGTTATATTTTGTTCTGAGGTCAATTTGAATCTCATACTAAATAACTGGTGTCCTTTTATCTGAGAAACACTACCTGATTGATCACCTGATGCCTAGAAATTAGCATGCACAGTAGCCCAGCGTTTAGCATTGCTAGCTCACAGTGCTGAGGCCCTGGGTACACTTCTGGACCTGGGGTGCTATCTGTATGGAGCTTGTATGTTCTCCCCATGTTTGCATGAGTTTGCTTTGGGTGCTCCGGCTTCCTCCCACAGTTCAAAGAACTACTGGTAGGTTAATTGGCTTCTGGGATAATTGGTGAGTGTCTGTGTCTTCCCTGCATTGGACTACCATCCAGTCCCAGGTATCTCCTGCTTATTACTTTCTGAGGCTCTGGCTCCCCCGTGCCCCCCAACCCCCTGACCCTGAATTGGATGAAGCGGTTAGAAAATGGGTGGTTTCTGTTATGCTCTGGTCATGCTCTGCCATAGCAACAACTTGTAAAAAATGCAGATGCTAGGATTTAACTCAAAGAAGGAGCTCAGATCACTGTGTTGGCATCACTGTACAGGTGTCCGGTGTGTTTTAGAACATGTGCTAAAATCTTATTTACTAACTTCTAGACTTTTTACCCCCCATATCAGTCTGCAGGTGCACAGTGGTCTGTGGACACCCTCCTTGCTCTGTCGTAAAAGAGGAAATAAAAAGCAACTGGTTTTGACTTTAATGCACTGAGACTGTGGAACTCACAGAACTCTCTTGTCAGAAAGGCAGCTTCTAACAGCTTTTAAGTGAAGACTAAGAACACTTTTCTATTTTATTAAAATAGATTATATATGTTTTGTTTAAATATATGTTATAAATGTTAAAACGACAGCTCGTATAAGCTTGTATTTTTACCTTTCGATCATTTTTATAATTGCTTTGAGTTGCTTTTACCATGATAAACAGTACAAAATATGAGGTGTTGAACTTGTCTAAAGTTTTAAAGCGCTTTATGACGTAAAGTGTGATGACAGTCCTTGGCGGTCTATGTAACAATTCTTCTAGAAGTAGGTCATCGGGCCAACAGTATACAAACATTACAGCTCAAGTGCTTTTGTATCTGAACGCTTTTAGGTAAGTTATTTAGCAGCTGCGGTATTAATAATGATTTTAATGGCAAATTCAATTGCAGGTAAAATAAAAATGGCGGATAACTTTCTTTCTAGCTTCGTGAAGCGGTCGCGCTATATTATACATATATACCATAATAAGAAACATAATATGTACAGTAGAATTTTTCACTTTAAGCTGGCATTATCCAGAACCGGGTCAGGGCCCGGACCCGGACCGTGCAGTGTGGTCCGCCGGCCTTCTAAAGATGTTTAGGAGATCGAGGCGCCCTTGGATTTGATTAGAAACTTGCATAATTTCTTAACTTGACCCCATTATCTTAAAAAAAACGGCCAGGCCAAGACCAAAGCATGAAGGCTGCGAGGATCGGCGGACTCTCGTTTTTGGTCACAGCGTACAGTAGTAGATCAGTAACCTCTGTTTATCGTGATAACCTTTAATTATTTTCCAGTACTTTTTTAAATGATAAAACACATTGTCTCGCCAGTTTTGCTAAAGATACGGTTTTAGTGTTTAAGCATAAATTTGTAAGCCGTAGGTTTAAATCTCGTGGTCTTATTTTCTGCATTTTCATCGTAAGGGAAGGCGCTCGTTTGCGATTTACGCGCTGAATATTGTAAGCAGAGGAGCCTTAAGGCACAGCCTCGCCTTAACACCATCGTTTGCATTGTCATTGTCATCCAGAAAAGCAGTCGTAAGAAAATGAATCTGTGGCGGCTCCGAACATTAAAAAAACTATATCTAGACTGCAAATACATCCCAATCTTACAACAACACGTTTTAAGACCCCTCTCCTTTCCACCGGTATACAAGCTAAGAGAGAAATATTGGAAATCCCATCTGAAGTAGCCCTCGTCTCACCTTCGGAGCTGTGAGCGATGGGGATCATAATTAAAAGGGGTACAGTTACTTTGAAAATGTGTATGTGATACTTAAATTTAAATAAAATAAAAAGATAAATTATATAACACAGACTGCTATCTATGTCCATGTGTTTAAGACGTATGAATCGGTTTTAAAACAGGCACACCCCTTCTCACAAATCCGACTGGAGTCTCAGTCCGTCGTCGCGATGAATTAGGAGCTCAGATGTAGGCTAAGTGATTGCAATTTACTTATTTAAAAGAACCACTTCAAATCAAAAGGGAGACATTTTGTAATGGTAGTTATCGTATTATAGTATACGATAACTGTATACGTAGTATACGTAATTGTAGATATACAGTACATAAAGGGTATGAATAGGTGTGAGCTTTTACTGTATATTTAATATTTTATCTGACCCACTTGTAGAAACCGCCTACTCAGATTTATTTAAGTGGTCTGCCACCATAAAGACAGAAAAATATAATGACACCCTGTTACATTAACTGTAAAATAAACGCCGTAACTGCGGCCATATGAAAATTTGGATAAAGATTATACAAACATCCTAAGGAGCTCTATGACATATGAGCGTCGTAATAATGGTTGGTGACCTGACGTAACAGTGCTCCCTGAATTACGTGATCTGTATATACCCAAATACAGATATATCACATAGGGAGATGCAGTCAAACATTGCATTGCTATCGTCGTGGTGAACTATTTCTCCGCTGTTTAAAACTTGTTTGGTAAGTGTCATCAAATATGCTTGTCAATTTGTAGCGAAATCGATATACTGTATCATAATCCTTCAGCTATCTATAATGTAGTGAAACGGCTAATTAATATTGATAAATTCCCTTATTCACAGTGACTTTTGCTCAAACCCCTGTTGCATAATGGGTTAATTTTATATAAAAAAACATTTATATCATAGATATAATACAAGCTTTGAAATGAAATAGCACATTTCCAGGTTTCAGTTAAACATTTTTAAAAAAGCTCATGACTTTAAGCATTCTGAACATTGAGAATGTTATTTGGGAAACAAATGTTTATTATAATGTTTATGTTTAGGATCTGTCTCCTACTGAGTCAGCATGCAGCATTCAACACCATTAGGTTTAATATTCAAAAGTTGTGTATTTCCTGAATTGTTTTTTTTTATTCTTTTCTATTAGACCATACTAGACTGTGCAGGATATCATTTATTTGCCATTTTTGCTTTTTCCAGATACCTGGGAAACAAAGCTCATATCTCATTTGCCAATGGAGCCCAGTCCTAAGCCTGGTGCTCTGTCCCCCTCCCCGAAGGACACAGACTCGAATCGACCCGCACCCTTAAGGCAACAGGATCTGATCTCCACGTACTGCCCGCCTCCCAAGATACAGCTTCTGAAGGACACCTTCCAAGAGAAACTGATGCAGGAAAAGGAGAAAAAAATGATCGCCGTCTACAATCGGCGGCAGGAGGCAGCTCTACAGAAGATGAGAAAATGTTTCCAATATGTCAAATACGCTGCGGAGAAGAAGATGGGGAACAGCTATCGCTTCCAAGCCCAACAGGGCCCCGAGAAGAACATTGTGGGGTATGATCGGTCTTACCCCCTGAAGCCTATGGGTAACAGGAAAGTCTCCGGCCCTGGTGAGGTTCGGGCTGTGGACCGCCCGGAAGCACAGAGTGATTCCTTGTTTGCCCCCACCCCGCCTCAGGATGGTCATGAGAGGCCCTGCGAGAGGCCGGGCAGGAGGGGCTCAAGAGTACGCAAACCTAAGGACAGGACTGTCCTCCCCATGGTGGCAACCCCTCCAGGGCAATACCCTTCTCATGCCAATGGGAAGGAGCACTTTCAGTTGCAAGAGGAGCTACGAAAAGTGGCCGAGGCAGAGGCCGCGCTGAAGGAGGAGCATCGCCGGAGGGAGGCCAGCCTGCAGGATGAGATGCGCCGGAAGGAGGCCATGATGAAGGACGAGATTCGCCAGAAGGAGGCCATGATGCAGGCGAAGCTCTTCAGAGCTCAGGAGGAGCTGAGGATGGTTCCGAGAGAGATGGAAGACTCCAGAGAGGTGGCCGGAAGGGAAGATAGAGGCGAGGCAGAGCGAGCTTTGCCCCAGAGGACCATGGGCCAACCACCGCTCTAAGGCCGTGCCTCTTCTGACCTGCAGAATGGAGAAGCAAAAAGCCTTCACTCCAAGGAAAGCCCTTCCTATCAGAGGAGACAACCTTGATTATGGTTCTCCAATGGAAGATGGCGGATGCGCAGAATCGCACTTTCCCTCTGCGCTTTCCCATCAGGAGAGACGTCAAGTGAGCCCTTGCAGCCGTGGGCTAGAAGACGTCCCCTGTGGAAGGAGAAAGTATTTTAAGAAAGCAAGGCTCTCTGAAAGCTACGTGTCAGCGGCACAGGCCGCGCAGGGCCACTTCAGAAATAACACCACATGTCTGGATGAACAAACTCTGTCAGTGGAAAACAGATATTTGTCCCCTACAAGTCTGATGTGCCCTACCGCTGAGCAATTTCCATATGAGAATAGCCAGAGTGGAAACCCTCAGCCGGTGCCCTGTGAACTGTGTCACGGGAAGTTTGCTGTAGAGAGGCTGGAGAAACACAGCAAGATCTGCAAGAAGCTTCAGAATTCAAAGAGGAAGGTTTTTGACTCTTTCAAGCACAGGGCCAAGGGAACAGAACTGGAGACATACATCCATAAGAAGAAGGTTAAACCGCCAATCGTGGTAAGGGCTATCCTTAAACTCTTTCCAAGCTTCCCTTTTTTTCTCCTAGAGTCAGACTCAGCTTATAAATCAATGTTAACAATAAATAAGTGTTTTATGAAGTACTCTTCTGAAAAACTGCCGCAAAGGCACATTTGCCAGACAGAATAAATGTGTCTTAGTGACTTCTGAATTCTGTTGTAAAAATCTACATATCAAGCAAATAGCACTCACAGGAAACAAAACCATAACTACGTAAATTGTACTCTCTACCCAATGACCTGAAAGGTGGCCCCAGAAAGCTACGTTATTACTGTATTGATATTTTCTTGCCTTGTGAATGGTTTGCGACCAGACTGTGTACGCAGTGCTAGTCTGGACTTTTTCTGGAAGCTGTTTTATTGGTTTCATTTCCTGTTCCCAGCTGAGAAAGAACAACTGGAGGCAGAAGCACGAGGATTTCATTCGGAGCATCAAACAGGCCAGGGAGGTGCAGCAGGTGATCACGCAAGGAGGGAAAGTTGTGAACCTGCCCCAGCCCCCCGCGAATCCAAACCCCGACTACGTGCCCTGCCCTCACTGCGGCCGGCGCTTTGCCCCCAGGCCGGCACAGAGGCACTTCCCCAAGTGTCAGCACATCAGGAGCCGCCCTCCTCCTCCTCCTCGCAGATGAAAACTGATGTGAAGAAGAGCAAAAGAGTCATGATCTTGGCTCACGACTCACGTCCTGCTTTTTCTTTTTAGAAACACATTTAGCACAGTTCATCCGTATGATGATGAAAAAAAAATGTTACCTTATTTTAATTAAATGATTTTTTTTTGGTGGACTGGTGTTTGCGTAGCTGTGGTTATTTCAGTTTTTCTCTTATCATTCATACACCTTGACCTCCTAAAAATAATTTTTCAACCTGGAACGTACAATTAGCAGGCAATAGAACAGGTCACATTGGTCTTGGAACCATCAAAAAGCAGTATTCACACATTCTCGGCATCAATTTTCCTTAAAAACAACTGAAAAAGCAAGGTAAAGAGTGATTGATTTTTTTAATGAAAGTTATTTGATTTAATTTATTTAATTTTCATAATATTTGAAATATGTTGGGATTAATGTGACTCAATATTATCTGCAGCTCTTACACTCCAGGCACCTGATAAAGTGGAACGCAGTGTCTTTGCCTTACATGGCGCTCAGCTCTTCCTCAATCCCAGCAGAAGCACCAGCAGAAGCAGCAGCCTCCGGGTCCTGCCTCATGCACAGCTTAAAATGCAACACCAAGTAATACAACAAACAACAGGGAAAACCGTTCACGATCAGACACATCCGTTGATTGCTCGCTCTCAGTAAAGGGACATTGCATCATTACATCACAAAATAGACTACATTTCAAGGTTAAAGAATTACCATGTTCTGCGATTCAGAACGAGGCAGCAAAACTTCCTATAATCTGTTGTGGCCCTATGACATTGTAAAGGAGCAGGCTTGTGAATACATCTCGTTTAATCCAATGGAAATATAACTCTCAACTTTTTTACGTTTTTGCCAATAAATAATACTACATTGTTAACTCTGCATAAAGAACCTTGGAATGGAACGTTTTTTGCAGTGAAATGTTTGCTGCATAACCTATACCCTTTCTCTCCTACATCACATTGCATTAGTCATTACAGTGATTAGTGAGCAGGAAGGGCTGCATCACATCGCAATTTGTGTGGAACTTGAATGCGAATTTGTTACAACATGGCGTAACTTACAGTCCTTTCACAAAATTCATGATTTTGTGCTCAATTTTGAGTTTGTAAAGTTTTTCTATAATGTCAATGATTTTATTTTGTGACTGAAATTAAATAATTTTGTGTCTGCAAAATTGGGACTGTAGTTCCACCTTAACCTACTAGTACTGTATGTCTTTGGACTGTGGGAAGAAACTGGAGCACCTGGAAGAAATCCACACAAATGAAGGGAGAACATACAATTCCATCCAGACTGCACCCCAGGAATTGAACCCAGGACCCCAGCTCTGTGAACCACAGTGCCAGCTCATTGCTATAGTCACTATAATTAATGTCAAAACTCATTTGCAAATGAGCAGCCTGGGATCCAAAAGGATCAAGACAAGGATCCAAACAAAGCACTATCCCAAAGCTTGGCTTTGTACCGTATATAATACAGGGCTTGATGCAGAAGGCAGATAATCAAAGTCCATGCAATAATTGCTAAGGGAAAGTGACTTTGTGTTCTTGGAGGGAAGTCACTCAACATGGAGCTGTGTTAGTGAAATGATTGTTCTGATGTACGGCTGATGTCCAAACACTGAAAACATGATTGTGTATGCAATCGCACTCCTGAGCTCCATTGGGTATGGTTAAAATAACTTTTTATAGTTCATCACATTCAAAGTGTGTGTACTTGATGAAAGTGTAACACGCATTTGGAGGAGTTATTCAGGATTTTCTTTCATTCAACTATTTCAAGACCCATTATTTTCAGATGTTGTAGTATACGTGAATAATGAAAGGCCTTCATATTACACAATGTAGGAATGACTTCGCAGGTGTGAAGAATAAAAGATTAATTCAGCTCACTTTGGGGAGTTTCACAATGGCCCTCCTTATAGAAATGTGGGTTTGATTAAAGGAGTGAAGAAAAAGCACTGAATAATATTTGCTTCTGTAAACGTAATCATCTCAAAATATGGTTGAAGAAATTGAAGAAGGTTAAACATAATCCAAAACGTATAAGGTCAATTTAAGTACAACCAGAATTCTAGTGTTTATGCAATGCATCTGTGGGTTGATATGAAATATGGCCGTACTTAAACTAAACGAGGTTATCGAGAGCATATTCCGAATACGGCTTTGGCCAGTTGTACTGTGAACTGCGAGGACCGTATCTTATCCTGAACTGGCTTTGCGAATACCGTCCTCTGCTGGCAGAAGGAATAGATTACAAAGGCACTGTATTGGCGATTTGTCCTATTGCTAGAATATTGAAACAACAAGGAGTCCGCGGAGTCAAGCAATGCTGAATAAACAAGTACCTGAAATTCAATAGGATTTTGTGTATTGATTACAAATAGGTGTGGAATTCTCATGTACAGTGGTATTCATGGATTCCTTACACAAGCAGCAGTTGTTATGATGCTTTCGTAATCTGAATATAAATCTGTTATCTACTTAAAACTGTAATTATTGAATAGATTAATGTCTTTGAAATGCTTCATTAACTGGGCAGTTTCCATGTTTGGAAATGTTTTTATTTTGATTGCTGATTGCTAGATACTGTATGTTTAATAGGCATGCTGTTAATTTTTTCTACAAGAGCCAAATAAGACAGTTATGCTGTAGTAAGTTCTATATAAGTTATATAACATAAGTTATATTTTGTTCTGAGGTCAATTTGAATCTCATACTAAATAACTGGTGTCCTTTTATCTGAGAAACACTACCTGATTGATCACCTGATGCCTAGAAATTAGCATGCACAGTAGCCCAGCGTTTAGCATTGCTAGCTCACAGTGCTGAGGCCCTGGGTACACTTCTGGACCTGGGGTGCTATCTGTATGGAGCTTGTATGTTCTCCCCATGTTTGCATGAGTTTGCTTTGGGTGCTCCGGCTTCCTCCCACAGTTCAAAGAACTACTGGTAGGTTAATTGGCTTCTGGGATAATTGGTGAGTGTCTGTGTCTTCCCTGCATTGGACTACCATCCAGTCCCAGGTATCTCCTGCTTATTACTTTCTGAGGCTCTGGCTCCCCCGTGCCCCCCAACCCCCTGACCCTGAATTGGATGAAGCGGTTAGAAAATGGGTGGTTTCTGTTATGCTCTGGTCATGCTCTGCCATAGCAACAACTTGTAAAAAATGCAGATGCTAGGATTTAACTCAAAGAAGGAGCTCAGATCACTGTGTTGGCATCACTGTACAGGTGTCCGGTGTGTTTTAGAACATGTGCTAAAATCTTATTTACTAACTTCTAGACTTTTTACCCCCCATATCAGTCTGCAGGTGCACAGTGGTCTGTGGACACCCTCCTTGCTCTGTCGTAAAAGAGGAAATAAAAAGCAACTGGTTTTGACTTTAATGCACTGAGACTGTGGAACTCACAGAACTCTCTTGTCAGAAAGGCAGCTTCTAACAGCTTTTAAGTGAAGACTAAGAACACTTTTCTATTTTATTAAAATAGATTATATATGTTTTGTTTAAATATATGTTATAAATGTTAAAACGACAGCTCGTATAAGCTTGTATTTTTACCTTTCGATCATTTTTATAATTGCTTTGAGTTGCTTTTACCATGATAAACAGTACAAAATATGAGGTGTTGAACTTGTCTAAAGTTTTAAAGCGCTTTATGACGTAAAGTGTGATGACAGTCCTTGGCGGTCTATGTAACAATTCTTCTAGAAGTAGGTCATCGGGCCAACAGTATACAAACATTACAGCTCAAGTGCTTTTGTATCTGAACGCTTTTAGGTAAGTTATTTAGCAGCTGCGGTATTAATAATGATTTTAATGGCAAATTCAATTGCAGGTAAAATAAAAATGGCGGATAACTTTCTTTCTAGCTTCGTGAAGCGGTCGCGCTATATTATACATATATACCATAATAAGAAACATAATATGTACAGTAGAATTTTTCACTTTAAGCTGGCATTATCCAGAACCGGGTCAGGGCCCGGACCCGGACCGTGCAGTGTGGTCCGCCGGCCTTCTAAAGATGTTTAGGAGATCGAGGCGCCCTTGGATTTGATTAGAAACTTGCATAATTTCTTAACTTGACCCCATTATCTTAAAAAAAACGGCCAGGCCAAGACCAAAGCATGAAGGCTGCGAGGATCGGCGGACTCTCGTTTTTGGTCACAGCGTACAGTAGTAGATCAGTAACCTCTGTTTATCGTGATAACCTTTAATTATTTTCCAGTACTTTTTTAAATGATAAAACACATTGTCTCGCCAGTTTTGCTAAAGATACGGTTTTAGTGTTTAAGCATAAATTTGTAAGCCGTAGGTTTAAATCTCGTGGTCTTATTTTCTGCATTTTCATCGTAAGGGAAGGCGCTCGTTTGCGATTTACGCGCTGAATATTGTAAGCAGAGGAGCCTTAAGGCACAGCCTCGCCTTAACACCATCGTTTGCATTGTCATTGTCATCCAGAAAAGCAGTCGTAAGAAAATGAATCTGTGGCGGCTCCGAACATTAAAAAAACTATATCTAGACTGCAAATACATCCCAATCTTACAACAACACGTTTTAAGACCCCTCTCCTTTCCACCGGTATACAAGCTAAGAGAGAAATATTGGAAATCCCATCTGAAGTAGCCCTCGTCTCACCTTCGGAGCTGTGAGCGATGGGGATCATAATTAAAAGGGGTACAGTTACTTTGAAAATGTGTATGTGATACTTAAATTTAAATCAAATAAAAAGATAAATTATATAACACACACTGCTATCTATGTCCATGTGTTTAAGACGTATGAATCGGTTTTAAAACAGGCACACCCCTTCTCACAAATCCGACTGGAGTCTCAGTCCGTCGTCGCGATGAATTAGGAGCTCAGATGTAGGCTAAGTGATTGCAATTTACTTATTTAAAAGAACCACTTCAAATCAAAAGGGAGACATTTTGTAATGGTAGTTATCGTATTATAGTATACGATAACTGTATACGTAGTATACGTAATTGTAGATATACAGTACATAAAGGGTATGAATAGGTGTGAGCTTTTACTGTATATTTAATATTTTATCTGACCCACTTGTAGAAACCGCCTACTCAGATTTATTTAAGTGGTCTGCCACCATAAAGACAGAAAAATATAATGACACCCTGTTACATTAACTGTAAAATAAACGCCGTAACTGCGGCCATATGAAAATTTGGATAAAGATTATACAAACATCCTAAGGAGCTCTATGACATATGAGCGTCGTAATAATGGTTGGTGACCTGACGTAACAGTGCTCCCTGAATTACGTGATCTGTATATACCCAAATACAGATATATCACATAGGGAGATGCAGTCAAACATTGCATTGCTATCGTCGTGGTGAACTATTTCTCCGCTGTTTAAAACTTGTTTGGTAAGTGTCATCAAATATGCTTGTCAATTTGTAGCGAAATCGATATACTGTATCATAATCCTTCAGCTATCTATAATGTAGTGAAACGGCTAATTAATATTGATAAATTCCCTTATTCACAGTGACTTTTGCTCAAACCCCTGTTGCATAATGGGTTAATTTTATATAAAAAAACATTTATATCATAGATATAATACAAGCTTTGAAATGAAATAGCACATTTCCAGGTTTCAGTTAAACATTTTTAAAAAAGCTCATGACTTTAAGCATTCTGAACATTGAGAATGTTATTTGGGAAACAAATGTTTATTATAATGTTTATGTTTAGGATCTGTCTCCTACTGAGTCAGCATGCAGCATTCAACACCATTAGGTTTAATATTCAAAAGTTGTGTATTTCCTGAATTGTTTTTTTTTATTCTTTTCTATTAGACCATACTAGACTGTGCAGGATATCATTTATTTGCCATTTTTGCCTTTTCCAGATACCTGGGAAACAAAGCTCATATCTCATTTGCCAATGGAGCCCAGTCCTAAGCCTGGTGCTCTGTCCCCCTCCCCGAAGGACACAGACTCGAATCGACCCGCGCCCTTAAGGCGACAGGATCTGATCTCCACGTACTGCCCGCCTCCCAAGATACAGCTTCTGAAGGACACCTTCCAAGAGAAACTGATGCAGGAAAAGGAGAAAAAAATGATCGCCATGTACAATCGGCGGCAGGAGGCAGCTCTACAGAAGATGAGAAAATGTTTCCAATATGTCAAATACGCTGCGGAGAAGAAGATGGGGAATAGCTATCGCTTCCAAGCCCAACAGGGCCCCGAGAAGAACATTGTGGGGTATGATCGGTCTTACCCCCTGAAGCCTATGGGTAACAGGAAAGTCTCCGGCCCTGGTGAGGTTCAGGCTGTGGACCGCCCGGAAGCACAGAGTGATTCCTTGTTTGCCCCCACCCCGCCTCAGGATGGTCATGAGAGGCCCTGCGAGAGGCCGGGCAGGAGGGGCTCAAGAGTACGCAAACCTAAGGACAGGACTCTCCTCCCCATGGTGGCGACCCCTCCAGGGCAATGCCCTTCTCATGCCAATGGGAAGGAGCACTTTCAGTTGCAAGAGGAGCTACGAAAAGTGGCCGAGGCAGAGGCCGCGCTGAAGGAGGAGCATCGCCGGAGGGAGGCCAGCCTGCAGGATGAGATGCGCCGGAAGGAGGCCATGATGAAGGACGAGATTCGCCAGAAGGAGGCCATGATGCAGGCGAAGCTCTTCAGAGCTCAGGAGGAGCTGAGGATGGTTCCGAGAGAGATGGAAGACTCCAGAGAGGTGGCCGGAAGGGAAAATAGAGGCGAGGCAGAGCGAGCTTTGCCCCAGAGGACCATGGGCCAACCACCGCTCTAAGGCCGTGCCTCTTCTGACCTGCAGAATGGAGAAGCAAAAAGCCTTCACTCCAAGGAAAGCCCTTCCTATCAGAGGAGACAACCTTGATTATGGTTCTCCAATGGAAGATGGCGGATGCGCAGAATCGCACTTTCCCTCTGCGCTTTCCCATCAGGAGAGACGTCAAGTGAGCCCTTGCAGCCGTGGGCTAGAAGACGTCCCCTGTGGAAGGAGAAAGTATCTCAAGAAAGCAAGGCTCCCTGAAAGCGACGTGTCAGCGGCACAGGCCGCGCAGGGCCACTTCAGAAATAACACCACATGTCTGGATGAACAAACTCTGTCAGTGGAAAACAGATATTTGTCCCCTACAAGTCTGATCTGCCCTACCGCTGAGCAATTTCCATATGAGAATAGCCAGAGTGGAAACCCTCAGCTGGTGCCCTGTGAACTGTGTCACGGGAAGTTTGCTGTAGAGAGGCTGGAGAAACACAGCAAGATCTGCAAGAAGCTTCAGAATTCAAAGAGGAAGGTTTTTGACTCTTTCAAGCACAGGGCCAAGGGAACAGAACTGGAGACATACATCCATAAGAAGAAGGTTAAACCGCCAATCGTGGTAAGGGCTATCCTTAAACTCTTTCCAAGCTTCCCTTTTTTTCTCCTAGAGTCAGACTCAGCTTATAAATCAATGTAAACAATAAATAAGTGTTTTATGAAGTACTCTTCTGAAAAACTGCCGCAAAGGCACATTTGCCAGACAGAATAAATGTGTCTTAGTGACTTCTGAATTCTGTTGTAAAAATCTACATATCAAGCAAATAGCACTCACAGGAAACAAAACCATAACTACGTAAATTGTACTCTCTACCCAATGACCTGAAAGGTAGCCCCAGAAAGCTACGTTATTACTGTATTGATATTTTCTTGCCTTGTGAATGGTTTGCGACCAGACTGTGTACGCAGTGCTAGTCTGGACTTTTTCTGGAAGCTGTTTTATTGGTTTCATTTCCTGTTCCCAGCTGAGAAAGAACAACTGGAGGCAGAAGCACGAGGATTTCATTCGGAGCATCAAACAGGCCAGGGAGGTGCAGCAGGTGATCACGCAAGGAGGGAAAGTTGTGAACCTGCCCCAGCCCCCCGCGAATCCAAACCCCGACTACGTGCCCTGCCCTCACTGCGGCCGGCGCTTTGCCCCCAGGCCGGCACAGAGGCACTTCCCCAAGTGTCAGCACATCAGGAGCCGCCCTCCTCCTCCTCCTCGCAGATGAAAACTGATGTGAAGAAGAGCAAAAGAGTCATGATCTTGGCTCACAACTCACGTCCTGCTTTTTCTTTTTAGAAACACATTTAGCACAGTTCATCCGTATGATGATGAAAAAAAAATGTTACCTTATTTTAATTAAATGATTTTTTTTTGGTGGACTGGTGTTTGCGTAGCTGTGGTTATTTCAGTTTTTCTCTTATCATTCATACACCTTGACCTCCTAAAAATAATTTTTCAACCTGGAACGTACAATTAGCAGGCAATAGAACAGGTCACATTGGTCTTGGAACCATCAAAAAGCAGTATTCACACATTCTCGGCATCAATTTTCCTTAAAAACAACTGAAAAAGCAAGGTAAAGAGTGATTGATTTTTTTAATGAAAGTTATTTGATTTAATTTATTTAATTTTCATAATATTTGAAATATGTTGGGATTAATGTGACTCAATATTATCTGCAGCTCTTACACTCCAGGCACCTGATAAAGTGGAACGCAGTGTCTTTGCCTTACATGGCGCTCAGCTCTTCCTCAATCCCAGCAGAAGCACCAGCAGAAGCAGCAGCCTCCGGGTCCTGCCTCATGCACAGCTTAAAATGCAACACCAAGTAATACAACAAACAACAGGGAAAACCATTCACGATCAGACACATCCGTTGATTGCTGGCTCTCAGTAAAGGGACATTGCATCATTACATCACAAAATAGACTACATTTCAAGGTTAAAGAATTACCATGTTCTGCGATTCAGAACGAGGCAGCAAAACTTCCTATAATCTGTTGTGGCCCTATGACATTGTAAAGGAGCAGGCTTGTGAATACATCTCGTTTAATCCAATGGAAATATAACTCTCAACTTTTTTACGTTTTTACCAATAAATAATACTACATTGTTAACTCTGCATAAAGAACCTTGGAATGGAACGTTTTTTGCAGTGAAATGTTTGCTGCATAACCTATACCCTTTCTCTCCTACATCACATTGCATTAGTCATTACAGTGATTAGTGAGCAGGAAGGGCTGCATCACATCGCAATTTGTGTGGAACTTGAATGCGAATTTGTTACAACATGGCGTAACTTACAGTCCTTTCACAAAATTCATGATTTTGTGCTCAATTTTGAGTTTGTAAAGTTTTTCTATAATGTCAATGATTTTATTTTGTGACTGAAATTAAATAATTTTGTGTCTGTAAAATTGGGACTGTAGTTCCACCTTAACCTACTAGTACTGTATGTCTTTGGACTGTGGGAAGAAACTGGAGCACCTGGAAGAAATCCACACAAATGAAGGGAGAACATACAATTCCATCCAGACTGCACCCCAGGAATTGAACCCAGGACCCCAGCTCTGTGAACCACAGTGCCAGCTCATTGCTATAGTCACTATAATTAATGTCAAAACTCATTTGCAAATGAGCAGCCTGGGATCCAAAAGGATCAAGACAAGGATCCAAACAAAGCACTATCCCAAAGCTTGGCTTTGTACCGTATATAATACAGGGCTTGATGCAGAAGGCAGATAATCAAAGTCCATGCAATAATTGCTAAGGGAAAGTGACTTTGTGTTCTTGGAGGGAAGTCACTCAACATGGAGCTGTGTTAGTGAAATGATTGTTCTGATGTACGGCTGATGTCCAAACACTGAAAACATGATTGTGTATGCAATCGCACTCCTGAGCTCCATTGGGTATGATTAAAATAACTTTTTATAGTTCATCACATTCAAAGTGTGTGTACTTGATGAAAGTGTAACACGCATTTGGAGGAGTTATTCAGGATTTTCTTTCATTCAACTATTTCAAGACCCATTATTTTCAGATGTTGTAGTATACGTGAATAATGAAAGGCCTTCATATTACACAATGTAGGAATGACTTCGCAGGTGTGAAGAATAAAAGATTAATTCAGCTCACTTTGGGGAGTTTCACAATGGCCCTCCTTATAGAAATGTGGGTTTGATTAAAGGAGTGAAGAAAAAGCACTGAATAATATTTGCTTCTGTAAACGTAATCATCTCAAAATATGGTTGAAGAAATTGAAGAAGGTTAAACATAATCCAAAACGTATAAGGTCAATTTAAGTACAACCAGAATTCTAGTGTTTATGCAATGCATCTGTGGGTTGATATGAAATATGGCCGTACTTAAACTAAACAAGGTTATCGAGAGCATATTCCGAATACGGCTTTGGCCAGTTGTACTGTGAACTGCGAGGACCGTATCTTATCCTGAACTGGCTGTGCGAATACCGTCCTCTGCTGGCAGAAGGAATAGATTACAACGGCACTGTATTGGCGATTAGTCCTATTGCTAGAATATTGAAACAACAAGGAGTCCGCGGAGTCAAGCAATGCTGAATAAACAAGTACCTGAAATTCAATAGGATTTTGTGTATTGATTACAAATAGGTGTGGAATTCTCATGTACAGTGGTATTCATGGATTCCTTACACAAGCAGCCGTTGTTATGATGCTTTCGTAATCTGAATATAAATCTGTTATCTACTTAAAACTGTAATTATTGAATAGATTAATGTCTTTGAAATGCTTCATTAACTGGGCAGTTTCCATGTTTGGAAATGTTTTTATTTTGATTGCTGATTGCTAGATACTGTATGTTTAATAGGCATGCTGTTAATTTTTTCTACAAGAGCCAAATAAGACAGTTATGCTGTAGTAAGTTCTATATAAGTTATATAACATAAGTTATATTTTGTTCTGAGGTCAATTTGAATCTCATACTAAATAACTGGTGTCCTTTTATCTGAGAAACACTACCTGATTGATCACCTGATGCCTAGAAATTAGCATGCACAGTAGCCCAGCGTTTAGCATTGCTAGCTCACAGTGCTGAGGCCCTGGGTACACTTCTGGACCTGGGGTGCTATCTGTATGGAGCTTGTATGTTCTCCCCATGTTTGCATGAGTTTGCTTTGGGTGCTCCGGCTTCCTCCCACAGTTCAAAGAACTACTGGTAGGTTAATTGGCTTCTGGGATAATTGGTGAGTGTCTGTGTCTTCCCTGCATTGGACTACCATCCAGTCCCAGGTATCTCCTGCTTATTACTTTCTGAGGCTCTGGCTCCCCCGTGCCCCCCGACCCCCTGACCCCCTGACCCTGAATTGGATGAAGCGGTTAGAAAATGGGTGGTTTCTGTTATGCTCTGGTCATGCTCTGCCATAGCAACAACTTGTAAAAAATGCAGATGCTAGGATTTAACTCAAAGAAGGAGCTCAGATCACTGTGTTGGCATCACTGTACAGGTGTCCGGTGTGTTTTAGAACATATGTTAAAATCTTATTTACTAACTTCTAGACTTTTTACCCCCCATATCAGTCTGCAGGTGCACAGTGGTCTGTGGACACCCTCCTTGCTCTGTCGTAAAACAGGAAATAAAAAGCAACTGGTTTTGACTTTAATGCACTGAGACTGTGGAACTCACAGAACTCTCTTGTCAGAAAGGCAGCTTCTAACAGCTTTTAAGTGAAGACTAAGAACACTTTTCTATTTTATTAAAATAGATTATATATGTTTTGTTTAAATATATGTTATAAATGTTAAAACGACAGCTCGTATAAGCTTGTATTTTTACCTTTCGATCATTTTTATAATTGCTTTGAGTTGCTTTTACCATGATAAACAGTACAAAATATGAGGTGTTGAACTTGTCTAAAGTTTTAAAGCGCTTTATGACGTAAAGTGTGATGACAGTCCTTGGCGGTCTATGTAACAATTCTTCTTGAAGTAGGTCATCGGGCCAACAGTATACAAACATTACAGCTCAAGTGCTTTTGTATCTGAACGCTTTTAGCTAAGTTATTTAGCAGCTGCGGTATTAATAATGATTTTAATGGCAAATTCAATTGCAGGTAAAATAAAAATGGCGGATAACTTTCTTTCTAGCTTCGTGAAGCGGTCGCGCTATATTATACATATATACCATAATAAGAAACATAATATGTACAGTAGAATTTTTCACTTTAAGCTGGCATTATCCAGAACCGGGTCAGGGCCCGGACCCGGACCGTGCAGTGTGGTCCGCCGGCCTTCTAAAGATGTTTAGGAGATCGAGGCGCCCTTGGATTTGATTAGAAACTTGCATAATTTCTTAACTTGACCCCATTATCTTAAAAAAAACGGCCAGGCCAAGACCAAAGCATGAAGGCTGCGAGGATCGGGGGACTCTCATTTTTGGTCACAGCGTACAGTAGTAGATCAGTAACCTCTGTTTATCGTGATAACCTTTAATTATTTTCCAGTACTTTTTTAAATGATAAAAAACACATTGTCTCGCCAGTTTTGCTAAAGATACGGTTTTAGTGTTTACGCATAAATTTGTAAGCCGTAGGTTTAAATCTCGTGGTCTTATTTTCTGCATTTTCATCGTAAGGGAAGGCGCTCGTTTGCGATTTACGCGCTGAATATTGTAAGCAGAGGAGCCTTAAGGCACAGCCTCGCCTTAACACCATCGTTTGCATTGTCATTGTCATCCAGAAAAGCAGTCGTAAGAAAATGAATCTGTGGCGGCTCCGAACATTAAAAAAACTATATCTAGACTGCAAATACATCCCAATCTTACTATCAACACGTTTTAAGACCCCTCTCCTTTCCACCGGTATACAAGCTAAGAGAGAAATATTGGAAATCCCATCTGAAGTAGCCCTCGTCTCACCTTCGGAGCTGTGAGCGATGGGGATCATAATGAAAAGGGGTACAGTTACTTTGAAAATGTGTATGTGATACTTAAATTTAAATCAAATAAAAAGATAAATTATATAACACAGACTGCTATCTATGTCCATGTGTTTAAGACGTATGAATCGGTTTTAAAACAGGCACACCCCTTCTCACAAATCCGACTGGAGTCTCAGTCCGTCGTCGCGATGAATTAGGAGCTCAGATGTAGGCTAAGTGATTGCAATTTACTTATTTAAAAGAACCACTTCAAATCAAAAGGGAGACATTTTGTAATGGTAGTTATCGTATTATAGTATACGATAACTGTATACGTAGTATACGTAATTGTAGATATACAGTACATAAAGGGTATGAATAGGTGTGAGCTTTTACTGTATATTTAATATTTTATCTGACCCACTTGTAGAAACCGCCTACTCAGATTTATTTAAGTGGTCTGCCACCATAAAGACAGAAAAATATAATGACACCCTGTTACATTAACTGTAAAATAAACGCCGTAACTGCGGCCATATGAAAATTTGGATAAAGATTATACAAACATCCTAAGGAGCTCTATGACATATGAGCGTCGTAATAATGGTTGGTGACCTGACGTAACAGTGCTCCCTGAATTACGTGATCTGTATATACCCAAATACAGATATATCACATAGGGAGATGCAGTCAAACATTGCATTGCTATCGTCGTGGTGAACTATTTCTCCGCTGTTTAAAACTTGTTTGGTAAGTGTCATCAAATATGCTTGTCAATTTGTAGCGAAATCGATATACTGTATCATAATCCTTCAGCTATCTATAATGTAGTGAAACGGCTAATTAATATTGATAAATTCCCTTATTCACAGTGACTTTTGCTCAAACCCCTGTTGCATAATGGGTTAATTTTATATAAAAAAACATTTATATCATAGATATAATACAAGCTTTGAAATGAAATAGCACATTTCCAGGTTTCAGTTAAACATTTTTAAAAAAGCTCATGACTTTAAGCATTCTGAACATTGAGAATGTTATTTGGGAAACAAATGTTTATTATAATGTTTATGTTTAGGATCTGTCTCCTACTGAGTCAGCATGCAGCATTCAACACCATTAGGTTTAATATTCAAAAGTTGTGTATTTCCTGAATTGTTTTTTTTTATTCTTTTCTATTAGACCATACTAGACTGTGCAGGATATCATTTATTTGCCATTTTTGCCTTTTCCAGATACCTGGGAAACAAAGCTCATATCTCATTTGCCAATGGAGCCCAGTCCTAAGCCTGGTGCTCTGTCCCCCTCCCCGAAGGACACAGACTCGAATCGACCCGCGCCCTTAAGGCGACAGGATCTGATCTCCACGTACTGCCCGCCTCCCAAGATACAGCTTCTGAAGGACACCTTCCAAGAGAAACTGATGCAGGAAAAGGAGAAAAAAATGATCGCCATGTACAATCGGCGGCAGGAGGCAGCTCTACAGAAGATGAGAAAATGTTTCCAATATGTCAAATACGCTGCGGAGAAGAAGATGGGGAATAGCTATCGCTTCCAAGCCCAACAGGGCCCCGAGAAGAACATTGTGGGGTATGATCGGTCTTACCCCCTGAAGCCTATGGGTAACAGGAAAGTCTCCGGCCCTGGTGAGGTTCGGGCTGTGGACCGCCCGGAAGCACAGAGTGATTCCTTGTTTGCCCCCACCCCGCCTCAGGATGGTCATGAGAGGCCCTGCGAGAGGCCGGGCAGGAGGGGCTCAAGAGTACGCAAACCTAAGGACAGGACTCTCCTCCCCATGGTGGCGACCCCTCCAGGGCAATGCCCTTCTCATGCCAATGGGAAGGAGCACTTTCAGTTGCAAGAGGAGCTACGAAAAGTGGCCGAGGCAGAGGCCGCGCTGAAGGAGGAGCATCGCCGGAGGGAGGCCAGCCTGCAGGATGAGATGCGCCGGAAGGAGGCCATGATGAAGGACGAGATTCGCCAGAAGGAGGCCATGATGCAGGCGAAGCTCTTCAGAGCTCAGGAGGAGCTGAGGATGGTTCCGAGAGAGATGGAAGACTCCAGAGAGGTGGCCGGAAGGGAAAATAGAGGCGAGGCAGAGCGAGCTTTGCCCCAGAGGACCATGGGCCAACCACCGCTCTAAGGCCGTGCCTCTTCTCACCTGCAGAATGGAGAAGCAAAAAGCCTTCACTCCAAGGAAAGCCCTTCCTATCAGAGGAGACAACCTTGATTATGGTTCTCCAATGGAAGATGGCGGATGCGCAGAATCGCACTTTCCCTCTGCGCTTTCCCATCAGGAGAGACGTCAAGTGAGCCCTTGCAGCCGTGGGCTAGAAGACGTCCCCTGTGGAAGGAGAAAGTATCTCAAGAAAGCAAGGCTCCCTGAAAGCGACGTGTCAGCGGCACAGGCCGCGCAGGGCCACTTCAGAAATAACACCACATGTCTGGATGAACAAACTCTGTCAGTGGAAAACAGATATTTGTCCCCTACAAGTCTGATCTGCCCTACCGCTGAGCAATTTCCATATGAGAATAGCCAGAGTGGAAACCCTCAGCTGGTGCCCTGTGAACTGTGTCACGGGAAGTTTGCTGTAGAGAGGCTGGAGAAACACAGCAAGATCTGCAAGAAGCTTCAGAATTCAAAGAGGAAGGTTTTTGACTCTTTCAAGCACAGGGCCAAGGGAACAGAACTGGAGACATACATCCATAAGAAGAAGGTTAAACCGCCAATCGTGGTAAGGGCTATCCTTAAACTCTTTCCAAGCTTCCCTTTTTTTCTCCTAGAGTCAGACTCAGCTTATAAATCAATGTAAACAATAAATAAGTGTTTTATGAAGTACTCTTCTGAAAAACTGCCGCAAAGGCACATTTGCCAGACAGAATAAATGTGTCTTAGTGACTTCTGAATTCTGTTGTAAAAATCTACATATCAAGCAAATAGCACTCACAGGAAACAAAACCATAACTACGTAAATTGTACTCTCTACCCAATGACCTGAAAGGTAGCCCCAGAAAGCTACGTTATTACTGTATTGATATTTTCTTGCCTTGTGAATGGTTTGCGACCAGACTGTGTACGCAGTGCTAGTCTGGACTTTTTCTGGAAGCTGTTTTATTGGTTTCATTTCCTGTTCCCAGCTGAGAAAGAACAACTGGAGGCAGAAGCACGAGGATTTCATTCGGAGCATCAAACAGGCCAGGGAGGTGCAGCAGGTGATCACGCAAGGAGGGAAAGTTGTGAACCTGCCCCAGCCCCCCGCGAATCCAAACCCCGACTACGTGCCCTGCCCTCACTGCGGCCGGCGCTTTGCCCCCAGGCCGGAACAGAGGCACTTCCCCAAGTGTCAGCACATCAGGAGCCGCCCTCCTCCTCCTCCTCGCAGATGAAAACTGATGTGAAGAAGAGCAAAAGAGTCATGATCTTGGCTCACAACTCACGTCCTGCTTTTTCTTTTTAGAAACACATTTAGCACAGTTCATCCGTATGATGATGAAAAAAAAATGTTACCTTATTTTAATTAAATGATTTTTTTTTGGTGGACTGGTGTTTGCGTAGCTGTGGTTATTTCAGTTTTTCTCTTATCATTCATACACCTTGACCTCCTAAAAATAATTTTTCAACCTGGAACGTACAATTAGCAGGCAATAGAACAGGTCACATTGGTCTTGGAACCATCAAAAAGCAGTATTCACACATTCTCGGCATCAATTTTCCTTAAAAACAACTGAAAAAGCAAGGTAAAGAGTGATTGATTTTTTTAATGAAAGTTATTTGATTTAATTTATTTAATTTTCATAATATTTGAAATATGTTGGGATTAATGTGACTCAATATTATCTGCAGCTCTTACACTCCAGGCACCTGATAAAGTGGAACGCAGTGTCTTTGCCTTACATGGCGCTCAGCTCTTCCTCAATCCCAGCAGAAGCACCAGCAGAAGCAGCAGCCTCCGGGTCCTGCCTCATGCACAGCTTAAAATGCAACACCAAGTAATACAACAAACAACAGGGAAAACCATTCACGATCAGACACATCCGTTGATTGCTGGCTCTCAGTAAAGGGACATTGCATCATTACATCACAAAATAGACTACATTTCAAGGTTAAAGAATTACCATGTTCTGCGATTCAGAACGAGGCAGCAAAACTTCCTATAATCTGTTGTGGCCCTATGACATTGTAAAGGAGCAGGCTTGTGAATACATCTCGTTTAATCCAATGGAAATATAACTCTCAACTTTTTTACGTTTTTACCAATAAATAATACTACATTGTTAACTCTGCATAAAGAACCTTGGAATGGAACGTTTTTTGCAGTGAAATGTTTGCTGCATAACCTATACCCTTTCTCTCCTACATCACATTGCATTAGTCATTACAGTGATTAGTGAGCAGGAAGGGCTGCATCACATCGCAATTTGTGTGGAACTTGAATGCGAATTTGTTACAACATGGCGTAACTTACAGTCCTTTCACAAAATTCATGATTTTGTGCTCAATTTTGAGTTTGTAAAGTTTTTCTATAATGTCAATGATTTTATTTTGTGACTGAAATTAAATAATTTTGTGTCTGTAAAATTGGGACTGTAGTTCCACCTTAACCTACTAGTACTGTATGTCTTTGGACTGTGGGAAGAAACTGGAGCACCTGGAAGAAATCCACACAAATGAAGGGAGAACATACAATTCCATCCAGACTGCACCCCAGGAATTGAACCCAGGACCCCAGCTCTGTGAACCACAGTGCCAGCTCATTGCTATAGTCACTATAATTAATGTCAAAACTCATTTGCAAATGAGCAGCCTGGGATCCAAAAGGATCAAGACAAGGATCCAAACAAAGCACTATCCCAAAGCTTGGCTTTGTACCGTATATAATACAGGGCTTGATGCAGAAGGCAGATAATCAAAGTCCATGCAATAATTGCTAAGGGAAAGTGACTTTGTGTTCTTGGAGGGAAGTCACTCAACATGGAGCTGTGTTAGTGAAATGATTGTTCTGATGTACGGCTGATGTCCAAACACTGAAAACATGATTGTGTATGCAATCGCACTCCTGAGCTCCATTGGGTATGATTAAAATAACTTTTTATAGTTCATCACATTCAAAGTGTGTGTACTTGATGAAAGTGTAACACGCATTTGGAGGAGTTATTCAGGATTTTCTTTCATTCAACTATTTCAAGACCCATTATTTTCAGATGTTGTAGTATACGTGAATAATGAAAGGCCTTCATATTACACAATGTAGGAATGACTTCGCAGGTGTGAAGAATAAAAGATTAATTCAGCTCACTTTGGGGAGTTTCACAATGGCCCTCCTTATAGAAATGTGGGTTTGATTAAAGGAGTGAAGAAAAAGCACTGAATAATATTTGCTTCTGTAAACGTAATCATCTCAAAATATGGTTGAAGAAATTGAAGAAGGTTAAACATAATCCAAAACGTATAAGGTCAATTTAAGTACAACCAGAATTCTAGTGTTTATGCAATGCATCTGTGGGTTGATATGAAATATGGCCGTACTTAAACTAAACAAGGTTATCGAGAGCATATTCCGAATACGGCTTTGGCCAGTTGTACTGTGAACTGCGAGGACCGTATCTTATCCTGAACTGGCTGTGCGAATACCGTCCTCTGCTGGCAGAAGGAATAGATTACAACGGCACTGTATTGGCGATTAGTCCTATTGCTAGAATATTGAAACAACAAGGAGTCCGCGGAGTCAAGCAATGCTGAATAAACAAGTACCTGAAATTCAATAGGAT
Source organism: Lepisosteus oculatus (assembly GCF_040954835.1). Taxonomy (NCBI): domain Eukaryota; kingdom Metazoa; phylum Chordata; class Actinopteri; order Semionotiformes; family Lepisosteidae; genus Lepisosteus; species Lepisosteus oculatus. The sequence continues at coordinate 1,438,365 of NW_027168053.1, read as the reverse complement.
TTTGTGTATTGATTACAAATAGGTGTGGAATTCTCATGTACAGTGGTATTCATGGATTCCTTACACAAGCAGCCGTTGTTATGATGCTTTCGTAATCTGAATATAAATCTGTTATCTACTTAAAACTGTAATTATTGAATAGATTAATGTCTTTGAAATGCTTCATTAACTGGGCAGTTTCCATGTTTGGAAATGTTTTTATTTTGATTGCTGATTGCTAGATACTGTATGTTTAATAGGCATGCTGTTAATTTTTTCTACAAGAGCCAAATAAGACAGTTATGCTGTAGTAAGTTCTATATAAGTTATATAACATAAGTTATATTTTGTTCTGAGGTCAATTTGAATCTCATACTAAATAACTGGTGTCCTTTTATCTGAGAAACACTACCTGATTGATCACCTGATGCCTAGAAATTAGCATGCACAGTAGCCCAGCGTTTAGCATTGCTAGCTCACAGTGCTGAGGCCCTGGGTACACTTCTGGACCTGGGGTGCTATCTGTATGGAGCTTGTATGTTCTCCCCATGTTTGCATGAGTTTGCTTTGGGTGCTCCGGCTTCCTCCCACAGTTCAAAGAACTACTGGTAGGTTAATTGGCTTCTGGGATAATTGGTGAGTGTCTGTGTCTTCCCTGCATTGGACTACCATCCAGTCCCAGGTATCTCCTGCTTATTACTTTCTGAGGCTCTGGCTCCCCCGTGCCCCCCGACCCCCTGACCCCCTGACCCTGAATTGGATGAAGCGGTTAGAAAATGGGTGGTTTCTGTTATGCTCTGGTCATGCTCTGCCATAGCAACAACTTGTAAAAAATGCAGATGCTAGGATTTAACTCAAAGAAGGAGCTCAGATCACTGTGTTGGCATCACTGTACAGGTGTCCGGTGTGTTTTAGAACATATGTTAAAATCTTATTTACTAACTTCTAGACTTTTTACCCCCCATATCAGTCTGCAGGTGCACAGTGGTCTGTGGACACCCTCCTTGCTCTGTCGTAAAACAGGAAATAAAAAGCAACTGGTTTTGACTTTAATGCACTGAGACTGTGGAACTCACAGAACTCTCTTGTCAGAAAGGCAGCTTCTAACAGCTTTTAAGTGAAGACTAAGAACACTTTTCTATTTTATTAAAATAGATTATATATGTTTTGTTTAAATATATGTTATAAATGTTAAAACGACAGCTCGTATAAGCTTGTATTTTTACCTTTCGATCATTTTTATAATTGCTTTGAGTTGCTTTTACCATGATAAACAGTACAAAATATGAGGTGTTGAACTTGTCTAAAGTTTTAAAGCGCTTTATGACGTAAAGTGTGATGACAGTCCTTGGCGGTCTATGTAACAATTCTTCTTGAAGTAGGTCATCGGGCCAACAGTATACAAACATTACAGCTCAAGTGCTTTTGTATCTGAACGCTTTTAGCTAAGTTATTTAGCAGCTGCGGTATTAATAATGATTTTAATGGCAAATTCAATTGCAGGTAAAATAAAAATGGCGGATAACTTTCTTTCTAGCTTCGTGAAGCGGTCGCGCTATATTATACATATATACCATAATAAGAAACATAATATGTACAGTAGAATTTTTCACTTTAAGCTGGCATTATCCAGAACCGGGTCAGGGCCCGGACCCGGACCGTGCAGTGTGGTCCGCCGGCCTTCTAAAGATGTTTAGGAAATCGAGGCGCCCTTGGATTTGATTAGAAACTTGCATAATTTCTTAACTTGACCCCATTATCTTAAAAAAAACGGCCAGGCCAAGACCAAAGCATGAAGGCTGCGAGGATCGGGGGACTCTCATTTTTGGTCACAGCGTACAGTAGTAGATCAGTAACCTCTGTTTATCGTGATAACCTTTAATTATTTTCCAGTACTTTTTTAAATGATAAAAAACACATTGTCTCGCCAGTTTTGCTAAAGATACGGTTTTAGTGTTTACGCATAAATTTGTAAGCCGTAGGTTTAAATCTCGTGGTCTTATTTTCTGCATTTTCATCGTAAGGGAAGGCGCTCGTTTGCGATTTACGCGCTGAATATTGTAAGCAGAGGAGCCTTAAGGCACAGCCTCGCCTTAACACCATCGTTTGCATTGTCATTGTCATCCAGAAAAGCAGTCGTAAGAAAATGAATCTGTGGCGGCTCCGAACATTAAAAAAACTATATCTAGACTGCAAATACATCCCAATCTTACTATCAACACGTTTTAAGACCCCTCTCCTTTCCACCGGTATACAAGCTAAGAGAGAAATATTGGAAATCCCATCTGAAGTAGCCCTCGTCTCACCTTCGGAGCTGTGAGCGATGGGGATCATAATGAAAAGGGGTACAGTTACTTTGAAAATGTGTATGTGATACTTAAATTTAAATCAAATAAAAAGATAAATTATATAACACAGACTGCTATCTATGTCCATGTGTTTAAGACGTATGAATCGGTTTTAAAACAGGCACACCCCTTCTCACAAATCCGACTGGAGTCTCAGTCCGTCGTCGCGATGAATTAGGAGCTCAGATGTAGGCTAAGTGATTGCAATTTACTTATTTAAAAGAACCACTTCAAATCAAAAGGGAGACATTTTGTAATGGTAGTTATCGTATTATAGTATACGATAACTGTATACGTAGTATACGTAATTGTAGATATACAGTACATAAAGGGTATGAATAGGTGTGAGCTTTTACTGTATATTTAATATTTTATCTGACCCACTTGTAGAAACCGCCTACTCAGATTTATTTAAGTGGTCTGCCACCATAAAGACAGAAAAATATAATGACACCCTGTTACATTAACTGTAAAATAAACGCCGTAACTGCGGCCATATGAAAATTTGGATAAAGATTATACAAACATCCTAAGGAGCTCTATGACATATGAGCGTCGTAATAATGGTTGGTGACCTGACGTAACAGTGCTCCCTGAATTACGTGATCTGTATATACCCAAATACAGATATATCACATAGGGAGATGCAGTCAAACATTGCATTGCTATCGTCGTGGTGAACTATTTCTCCGCTGTTTAAAACTTGTTTGGTAAGTGTCATCAAATATGCTTGTCAATTTGTAGCGAAATCGATATACTGTATCATAATCCTTCAGCTATCTATAATGTAGTGAAACGGCTAATTAATATTGATAAATTCCCTTATTCACAGTGACTTTTGCTCAAACCCCTGTTGCATAATGGGTTAATTTTATATAAAAAAACATTTATATCATAGATATAATACAAGCTTTGAAATGAAATAGCACATTTCCAGGTTTCAGTTAAACATTTTTAAAAAAGCTCATGACTTTAAGCATTCTGAACATTGAGAATGTTATTTGGGAAACAAATGTTTATTATAATGTTTATGTTTAGGATCTGTCTCCTACTGAGTCAGCATGCAGCATTCAACACCATTAGGTTTAATATTCAAAAGTTGTGTATTTCCTGAATTGTTTTTTTTTATTCTTTTCTATTAGACCATACTAGACTGTGCAGGATATCATTTATTTGCCATTTTTGCCTTTTCCAGATATGGATATCGCCATGTACAATCGTCGGCAGGAGGCAGCTCTACAGAAGATGAGAAAATGTTTCCAATATGTCAAATACGCTGCGGAGAAGAAGATGGGGAACAGCTATCGCTTCCAAGCCCAACAGAGCCCCGAGAAGAACATTGTGGGGTATGATCGGTCTTACCCCCTGAAGCCTATGGGTAACAGGAAAGTCTCCGGCCCTGGTGAGGTTCAGGCTGTGGACCGCCCGGAAGCACAGAGTGATTCCTTGTTTGCCCCCACCCCGCCTCAGGATGGTCATGAGAGGCCCTGCAAGAGGCCGGGCAGGAGGGGCTCAAGAGTATGCAAACCTAAGGACAGGACTGTCCTCCCCATGGTGGCGACCCCTCCAGGGCAATGCCCTTCTCATGCCAATGGGAAGGAGCACTTTCAGTTGCAAGAGGAGCTACGAAAAGTGGCCGAGGCAGAGGCCGCGCTGAAGGAGGAGCATCGCCGGAGGGAGGCCAGCCTGCAGGATGAGATACGCCGGAAGGAGGCCATGATGAAGGACGAGATTCGCCAGAAGGAGGCCATGATGCAGGCGAAGCTCTTCAGAGCTCAGGAGGAGCTGAGGATGGTTCCGAGAGAGATGGAAGACTCCAGAGAGGTGGCCGGAAGGGAAAATAGAGGCGAGGCAGAGCGAGCTTTGCCCCAGAGGACCATGGGCCAACCACCGCTCTAAGGCCGTGCCTCTTCTCACCTGCAGAATGGAGAAGCAAAAAGCCTTCACTCCAAGGAAAGCCCTTCCTATCAGAGGAGACAACCTTGATTATGGTTCTCCAATGGAAGATGGCGAATGCGCAAAATCGCACTTTCCCTCTGCGCTTTCCCATCAGGAGAGACGTCAAGTGAGCCCTTGCAGCCGTGGGCTAGAAGACGTCCCCTGTGGAAGGAGAAAGATCTCAAGAAAGCAAGGCTCCCTGAAAGCGACGTGTCAGCGGCACAGGCCGCGCAGGGCCACTTCAGAAATAACACCACATGTCTGGATGAACAAACTCTGTCAGTGGAAAACAGATATTTGTCCCCTACAAGTCTGATCTGCCCTACCGCTGAGCAATTTCCATATGAGAATAGCCAGAGTGGAAACCCTCAGCTGGTGCCCTGTGAACTGTGTCACGGGAAGTTTGCTGTAGAGAGGCTGGAGAAACACAGCAAGATCTGCAAGAAGCTTCAGAATTCAAAGAGGAAGGTTTTTGACTCTTTCAAGCACAGGGCCAAGGGAACAGAACTGGAGACATACATGCATAAGAAGAAGGTTAAACCGCCAATCGTGGTAAGGGCTATCCTTAAACTCTTTCCAAGCTTCCCTTTTTTTCTCCTAGAGTCAGACTCAGCTTATAAATCAATGTAGACAATAAATAAGTGTTTTATGAAGTACTCTTCTGAAAAACTGCCGCAAAGGCACATTTGCCAGACAGAATAAATGTGTCTTAGTGACTTCTGAATTCTGTTGTAAAAATCTACATATCAAGCAAATAGCACTCACAGGAAACAAAACCATAACTACGTAAATTGTACTCTCTACCCAATGACCTGAAAGGTAGCCCCAGAAAGCTACGTTATTACTGTATTGATATTTTCTTGCCTTGTGAATGGTTTGCGACCAGACTGTGTACGCAGTGCTAGTCTGGACTTTTTCTGGAAGCTGTTTTATTGGTTTCATTTCCTGTTCCCAGCTGAGAAAGAACAACTGGAGGCAGAAGCACGAGGATTTCATTCGGAGCATCAAACAGGCCAGGGAGGTGCAGCAGGTGATCACGCAAGGAGGGAAAGTTGTGAACCTGCCCCAGCCCCCCGCGAATCCAAACCCCGACTACGTGCCCTGCCCTCACTGCGGCCGGCGCTTTGCCCCCAGGCCGGCACAGAGGCACTTCCCCAAGTGTCAGCACATCAGGAGCCGCCCTCCTCCTCCTCCTCGCAGATGAAAACTGATGTGAAGAAGAGCAAAAGAGTCATGATCTTGGCTCACGACTCACGTCCTGCTTTTTCTTTTTAGAAACACATTTAGCACAGTTCATCTGTATGATGATGAAAAAAAAATGTTACCTTATTTTAATTAAATGATTTTTTTTTGGTGGACTGGTGTTTGCGTAGCTGTGGTTATTTCAGTTTTTCTCTTATCATTCATACACCTTGACCTCCTAAAAATAATTTTTCAACCTGGAACGTACAATTAGCAGGCAATAGAACAGGTCACATTGGTCTTGGAACCATCAAAAAGCAGTATTCACACATTCTCGGCATCAATTTTCCTTAAAAACAACTGAAAAAGCAAGGTAAAGAGTGATTGATTTTTTTAATGAAAGTTATTTGATTTAATTTATTTAATTTTCATAATATTTGAAATATGTTGGGATTAATGTGACTCAATATTATCTGCAGCTCTTACACTCCAGGCACCTGATAAAGTGGAACGCAGTGTCTTTGCCTTACATGGCGCTCAGCTCTTCCTCAATCCCAGCAGAAGCACCAGCAGAAGCAGCAGCCTCCGGGTCCTGCCTCATGCACAGCTTAAAATGCAACACCAAGTAATACAACAAACAACGGGGAAAACCATTCACGATCAGACACATCCGTTGATTGCTGGCTCTCAGTAAAGGGACATTGCATCATTACATCACAAAATAGACTACATTTCAAGGTTAAAGAATTACCATGTTCTGCGATTCAGAACGAGGCAGCAAAACTTCCTATAATCTGTTGTGGCCCTGTGACATTGTAAAGGAGCAGGCTTGTGAATACATCTCGTTTAATCCAATGGAAATATTGCTCTCAACTTTTTTACGTTTTTGCCAATAAATAATACTACATTGTTAACTCTGCATAAAGAACCTTGGAATGGAACGTTTTTTGCAGTGAAATGTTTGCTGCATAACCTATACCCTTTCTCTCCTACATCACATTGCATTAGTCATTACAGTGATTAGTGAGCAGGAAGGGCTGCATCACATCGCAATTTGTGTGGAACTTGAATGCGAATTTGTTACAACATGGCGTAACTTACAGTCCTTTCACAAAATTCATGATTTTGTGCTCAATTTTGAGTTTGTAAAGTTTTTCTATAATGTCAATGATTTTATTTTGTGACTGAAATTAAATAATTTTGTGTCTGCAAAATTGGGACTGTAGTTCCACCTTAACCTACTAGTACTGTATGTCTTTGGACTGTGGGAAGAAACTGGAGCACCTGGAAGAAATCCACTCAAATGAAGGGAGAACATACAATTCCATCCAGACTGCACCCCAGGAATTGAACCCAGGACCCCAGCTCTGTGAACCACAGTGCCAGCTCATTGCTATAGTCACTATAATTAATGTCAAAACTCATTTGCAAATGAGCAGCCTGGGATCCAAAAGGATCAAGACAAGGATCCAAACAAAGCACTATCCCAATGCTTGGCTTTGTACCGTATATAATACAGGGCTTGATGCAGAAGGCAGATAATCAAAGTCCATGCAATAATTGCTAAGGGAAAGTGACTTTGTGTTCTTAGAGGGAAGTCACTCAACATGGAGCTGTGTTAGTGAAATGATTGTTCTGATGTACGGCTGATGTCCAAACACTGAAAACATGATTGTGTATGCAATCGCACTCCTGAGCTCCATTGGGTATGGTTAAAATAACTTTTTATAGTTCATCACATTCAAAGTGTGTGTACTTGATGAAAGTGTAACACGCATTTGGAGGAGTTATTCAGGATTTTCTTTCAATCAACTATTTCAAGACCCATTATTTTCAGATGTTGTAGTATACGTGAATAATGAAAGGCCTTCATATTACACAATGTAGGAATGACTTCGCAGGTGTGAAGAATAAAAGATTAATTCAGCTCACTTTGGGGAGTTTCACAATGGCCCTCCTTATAGAAATGTGGGTTTGATTAAAGGAGTGAAGAAAAAGCACTGAATAATATTTGCTTCTGTAAACGTAATCATCTCAAAATATGGTTGAAGAAATTGAAGAAGGTTAAACATAATCCAAAACGTATAAGGTCAATTTAAGTACAACCAGAATTCTAGTGTTTATGCAATGCATCTGTGGGTTGATATGAAATATGGCCGTACTTAAACTAAACGAGGTTATCGAGAGCATATTCCGAATACGGCTTTGGCCAGTTGTACTGTGAACTGCGAGGACCGTATCTTATCCTGAACTGGCTGTGCGAATACCGTCCTCTGCTGGCAGAAGGAATAGATTACAACGGCACTGTATTGGCGATTAGTCCTATTGCTAGAATATTGAAACAACAAGGAGTCCGCGGAGTCAAGCAATGCTGAATAAACAAGTACCTGAAATTCAATAGGATTTTGTGTATTGATTACAAATAGGTGTGGAATTCTCATGTACATTGGTATTCATGGATTCCTTACACAAGCAGCAGTTGTTATGATGCTTTCGTAATCTGAATATAAATCTGTTATCTACTTAAAACTGTAATTATTGAATAGATTAATGTATTTGAAATGCTTCATTAACTGGGCAGTTTCCATGTTTGGAAATGTTTTTATTTTGATTGCTGATTGCTAGATACTGTATGTTTAATAGGCATGCTGTTAATATTTTCTACAAGAGCCAAATAAGACAGTTATGCTGTAGTAAGTTCTATATAAGTTATATAACATAAGTTATATTTTGTTCTGAGGTCAATTTGAATCTCATACTAAATAACTGGTGTCCTTTTATCTGAGAAACACTACCTGATTGATCACCTGATGCCTAGAAATTAGCATGCACAGTAGCCCAGCGTTTAGCATTGCTAGCTCACAGTGCTGAGGCCCTGGGTACACTTCTGGACCTGGGGTGCTATCTGTATGGAGCTTGTATGTTCTCCCCATGTTTGCATGAGTTTGCTTTGGGTGCTCCGGCTTCCTCCCACAGTTCAAAGAACTACTGGTAGGTTAATTGGCTTCTGGGATAATTGGTGAGTGTCTGTGTCTTCCCTGCATTGGACTACCATCCAGTCCCAGGTATCTCCTGCTTATTACTTTCTGAGGCTCTGGCTCCCCCGTGCCCCCCGACCCCCTGACCCCCTGACCCTGAATTGGATGAAGCGGTTAGAAAATGGGTGGTTTCTGTTATGCTCTGGTCATGCTCTGCCATAGCAACAACTTGTAAAAAATGCAGATGCTAGGATTTAACTCAAAGAAGGAGCTCAGATCACTGTGTTGGCATCACTGTACAGGTGTCCGGTGTGTTTTAGAACATGTGCTAAAATCTTATTTACTAACTTCTAGACTTTTTACCCCCCCTATCAGTCTGCAGGTGCACAGTGGTCTGTGGACACCCTCCTTGCTCTGTCGTAAAACAGGAAATAAAAAGCAACTGGTTTTGACTTTAATGCACTGAGACTGTGGAACTCACAGAACTCTCTTGTCAGAAAGGCAGCTTCTAACAGCTTTTAAGTGAAGACTAAGAACACTTTTCTATTTTATTAAAATAGATTATATATGTTTTGTTTAAATATATGTTATAAATGTTAAAACGACAGCTCGTATAAGCTTGTATTTTTACCTTTCGATCATTTTTATAATTGCTTTGAGTTGCTTTTACCATGATAAACAGTACAAAATATGAGGTGTTGAACTTGTCAAAAGTTTTAAAGCGCTTTATGACGTAAAGTGTGATGACAGTCCTTGGCGGTCTATGTAACAATTCTTCTTGAAGTAGGTCATCGGGCCAACAGTATATAAACATTACAGCTCAAGTGCTTTTGTATCTGAACGCTTTTAGGTAAGTAATTTAGCAGCTGCGGTATTAATCGTGATTTTAATGGCAAATTCAATTGCAGGTAAAATAAAAATGGCGGATAACTTTCTTTCTAGCTTCGTGAAGCGGTCGCGCCACATTATACATATATACCATAATAAGAAACATAATATGTACAGTAGAATTTTTCACTTTAAGCTGGCATTATCCAGAACCGGGTCAGGGCCCGGACCCGGACCGTGCAGTGTGGTCCGTCGGCCTTCTAAAGATGTTTAGGAGATCGGGGCGCCCTTGGATTTGATTAGAAACTTGCATAATTTCTTAACTTGACCCCATTATCTTAAAAAAAACGGCCAGGCCAAGACCAAAGCATGAAGGCTGCGAGGATCGGGGGACTCTCATTTTTGGTCACAGCGTACAGTAGTAGATCAGTAACCTCTGTTTATCGTGATAACCTTTAATTATTTTCCAGTACTTTTTTAAATGATAAAACACATTGTCTCGCCAGTTTTGCTAAAGATACGGTTTTAGTGTTTACGCATAAATTTGTAAGCCGTAGGTTTAAATCTCGTGGTCTTATTTTCTGCATTTTCATCGTAAGGGAAGGCGCTCGTTTGCGATTTACGCGCTGAATATTGTAAGCAGAGGAGCCTTAAGGCACAGCCTCGCCTTAACACCATCGTTTGCATTGTCATTGTCATCCAGAAAAGCAGTCGTAAGAAAATGAATCTGTGGCGGCTCCGAACATTAAAAAAACTATATCTAGACTGCAAATACATCCCAATCTTACTATCAACACGTTTTAAGACCCCTCTCCTTTCCACCGGTATACAAGCTAAGAGAGAAATATTGGAAATCCCATCTGAAGTAGCCCTCGTCTCACCTTCGGAGCTGTGAGCGATGGGGATCATAATTAAAAGGGGTACAGTTACTTTGAAAATGTGTATGTGATACTTAAATTTAAATAAAATAAAAAGATAAATTATATAACACAGACTGCTATCTATGTCCATGTGTTTAAGACGTATGAATCGGTTTTAAAACAGGCACACCCCTTCTCACAAATCCGACTGGAGTCTCAGTCCGTCGTCGCGATGAATTAGGAGCTCAGATGTAGGCTAAGTGATTGCAATTTACTTATTTAAAAGAACCACTTCAAATCAAAAGGGAGACATTTTGTAATGGTAGTTATCGTATTATAGTATACGATAACTGTATACGTAGTATACGTAATTGTAGATATACAGTACATAAAGGGTATGAATAGGTGTGAGCTTTTACTGTATATTTAATATTTTATCTGACCCACTTGTAGAAACCGCCTACTCAGATTTATTTAAGTGGTCTGCCACCATAAAGACAGAAAAATATAATGACACCCTGTTACATTAACTGTAAAATAAACGCCGTAACTGCGGCCATATGAAAATTTGGATAAAGATTATACAAACATCCTAAGGAGCTCTATGACATATGAGCGTCGTAATAATGGTTGGTGACCTGACGTAACAGTGCTCCCTGAATTACGTGATCTGTATATACCCAAATACAGATATATCACATAGGGAGATGCAGTCAAACATTGCATTGCTATCGTCGTGGTGAACTATTTCTCCGCTGTTTAAAACTTGTTTGGTAAGTGTCATCAAATATGCTTGTCAATTTGTAGCGAAATCGATATACTGTATCATAATCCTTCAGCTATCTATAATGTAGTGAAACGGCTAATTAATATTGATAAATTCCCTTATTCACAGTGACTTTTGCTCAAACCCCTGTTGCATAATGGGTTAATTTTATATAAAAAAACATTTATATCATAGATATAATACAAGCTTTGAAATGAAATAGCACATTTCCAGGTTTCAGTTAAACATTTTTAAAAAAGCTCATGACTTTAAGCATTCTGAACATTGAGAATGTTATTTGGGAAACAAATGTTTATTATAATGTTTATGTTTAGGATCTGTCTCCTACTGAGTCAGCATGCAGCATTCAACACCATTAGGTTTAATATTCAAAAGTTGTGTATTTCCTGAATTTTTTTTTTTTTATTCTTTTCTATTAGACCATACTAGACTGTGCAGGATATCATTTATTTGCCATTTTTGCCTTTTCCAGATACCTGGGAAACAAAGCTCATATCTCATTTGCCAATGGAGCCCAGTCCTAAGCCTGGTGCTCTGTCCCCCTCCCCGAAGGACACAGACTCGAATCGACCCGCGCCCTTAAGGCGACAGGATCTGATCCACGTACTGCCCGCCTCCCAAGATACAGCTTCTGAAGGACACCTTCCAAGAGAAACTGATGCAGGAAAAGGAGAAAAAAATGATCGCCATGTACAATCGTCGGCAGGAGGGAGCTCTACAGAAGATGAGAAAATGTTTCCAATATGTCAAATACGCTGCGGAGAAGAAGATGGGGAATAGCTATCGCTTCCAAGCCCAACAGGGCCCCGAGAAGAACATTGTGGGGTATGATCGGTCTTACCCCCTGAAGCCTATGGGTAACAGGAAAGTCTCCGGCCCTGGTGAGGTTCGGGCTGTGGACCGCCCGGAAGCACAGAGTGATTCCTTGTTTGCCCCCACCCCGCCTCAGGATGGTCATGAGAGGCCCTGCGAGAGGCCGGGCAGGAGGGGCTCAAGAGTACGCAAACCTAAGGACAGGACTGTCCTCCCCATGGTGGCGACCCCTCCAGGGCAATGCCCTTCTCATGCCAATGGGAAGGAGCACTTTCAGTTGCAAGAGGAGCTACGAAAAGTGGCCGAGGCAGAGGCCGCGCTGAAGGAGGAGCATCGCCGGAGGGAGGCCAGCCTGCAGGATGAGATGCGCCGGAAGGAGGCCATGATGAAGGACGAGATTCGCCAGAAGGAGGCCATGATGCAGGCGAAGCTCTTCAGAGCTCAGGAGGAGCTGAGGATGGTTCCGAGAGAGATGGAAGACTCCAGAGAGGTGGCCGGAAGGGAAAATAGAGGCGAGGCAGAGCGAGCTTTGCCCCAGAGGACCATGGGCCAACCACCGCTCTAAGGCCGTGCCTCTTCTGACCTGCAGAATGGAGAAGCAAAAAGCCTTCACTCCAAGGAAAGCCCTTCCTATCAGAGGAGACAACCTTGATTATGGTTCTCCAATGGAAGATGGCGGATGCGCAGAATCGCACTTTCCCTCTGCGCTTTCCCATCAGGAGAGACGTCAAGTGAGCCCTTGCAGCCGTGGGCTAGAAGACGTCCCCTGTGGAAGGACCAGAGTGGAAACCCTCAGCTGGTGCCCTGTGAACTGTGTCACGGGAAGTTTGCTGTAGAGAGGCTGGAGAAACACAGCAAGATCTGCAAGAAGCTTCAGAATTCAAAGAGGAAGGTTTTTGACTCTTTCAAGCACAGGGCCAAGGGAACAGAACTGGAGACATACATCCATAAGAAGAAGGTTAAACCGCCAATCGTGGTAAGGGCTATCCTTAAACTCTTTCCAAGCTTCCCTTTTTTTCTCCTAGAGTCAGACTCAGCTTATAAATCAATGTAAACAATAAATAAGTGTTTTATGAAGTACTCTTCTGAAAAACTGCCGCAAAGGCACATTTGCCAGACAGAATAAATGTGTCTTAGTGACTTCTGAATTCTGTTGTAAAAATCTACATATCAAGCAAATAGCACTCACAGGAAACAAAACCATAACTACGTAAATTGTACTCTCTACCCAATGACCTGAAAGGTAGCCCCAGAAAGCTACGTTATTACTGTATTGATATTTTCTTGCCTTGTGAATGGTTTGCGACCAGACTGTGTACGCAGTGCTAGTCTGGACTTTTTCTGGAAGCTGTTTTATTGGTTTCATTTCCTGTTCCCAGCTGAGAAAGAACAACTGGAGGCAGAAGCACGAGGATTTCATTCGGAGCATCAAACAGGCCAGGGAGGTGCAGCAGGTGATCACGCAAGGAGGGAAAGTTGTGAACCTGCCCCAGCCCCCCGCGAATCCAAACCCCGACTACGTGCCCTGCCCTCACTGCGGCCGGCGCTTTGCCCCCAGGCCGGCACAGAGGCACTTCCCCAAGTGTCAGCACATCAGGAGCCGCCCTCCTCCTCCTCCTCGCAGATGAAAACTGATGTGAAGAAGAGCAAAAGAGTCATGATCTTGGCTCACAACTCACGTCCTGCTTTTTCTTTTTAGAAACACATTTAGCACAGTTCATCCGTATGATGATGAAAAAAAAATGTTACCTTATTTTAATTAAATGATTTTTTTTTGGTGGACTGGTGTTTGCGTAGCTGTGGTTATTTCAGTTTTTCTCTTATCATTCATACACCTTGACCTCCTAAAAATAATTTTTCAACCTGGAACGTACAATTAGCAGGCAATAGAACAGGTCACATTGGTCTTGGAACCATCAAAAAGCAGTATTCACACATTCTCGGCATCAATTTTCCTTAAAAACAACTGAAAAAGCAAGGTAAAGAGTGATTGATTTTTTTAATGAAAGTTATTTGATTTAATTTATTTAATTTTCATAATATTTGAAATATGTTGGGATTAATGTGACTCAATATTATCTGCAGCTCTTACACTCCAGGCACCTGATAAAGTGGAACGCAGTGTCTTTGCCTTACATGGCGCTCAGCTCTTCCTCAATCCCAGCAGAAGCACCAGCAGAAGCAGCAGCCTCCGGGTCCTGCCTCATGCACAGCTTAAAATGCAACACCAAGTAATACAACAAACAACAGGGAAAACCATTCACGATCAGACACATCCGTTGATTGCTGGCTCTCAGTAAAGGGACATTGTATCATTACATCACAAAATAGACTACATTTCAAGGTTAAAGAATTACCATGTTCTGCGATTCAGAACGAGGCAGCAAAACTTCCTATAATCTGTTGTGGCCCTATGACATTGTAAAGGAGCAGGCTTGTGAATACATCTCGTTTAATCCAATGGAAATATAACTCTCAACTTTTTTACGTTTTTGCCAATAAATAATACTACATTGTTAACTCTGCATAAAGAACCTTGGAATGGAACGTTTTTTGCAGTGAAATGTTTGCTGCATAACCTATACCCTTTCTCTCCTACATCACATTGCATTAGTCATTACAGTGATTAGTGAGCAGGAAGGGCTGCATCACATCGCAATTTGTGTGGAACTTGAATGCGAATTTGTTACAACATGGCGTAACTTACAGTCCTTTCACAAAATTCATGATTTTGTGCTCAATTTTGAGTTTGTAAAGTTTTTCTATAATGTCAATGATTTTATTTTGTGACTGAAATTAAATAATTTTGTGTCTGCAAAATTGGGACTGTAGTTCCACCTTAACCTACTAGTACTGTATGTCTTTGGACTGTGGGAAGAAACTGGAGCACCTGGAAGAAATCCACACAAATGAAGGGAGAACATACAATTCCATCCAGACTGCACCCCAGGAATTGAACCCAGGACCCCAGCTCTGTGAACCACAGTGCCAGCTCATTGCTATAGTCACTATAATTAATGTCAAAACTCATTTGCAAATGAGCAGCCTGGGATCCAAAAGGATCAAGACAAGGATCCAAACAAAGCACTATCCCAAAGCTTGGCTTTGTACCGTATATAATACAGGGCTTGATGCAGAAGGCAGATAATCAAAGTCCATGCAATAATTGCTAAGGGAAAGTGACTTTGTGTTCTTGGAGGGAAGTCACTCAACATGGAGCTGTGTTAGTGAAATGATTGTTCTGATGTACGGCTGATGTCCAAACACTGAAAACATGATTGTGTATGCAATCGCACTCCTGAGCTCCATTGGGTATGGTTAAAATAACTTTTTATAGTTCATCACATTCAAAGTGTGTGTACTTGATGAAAGTGTAACACGCATTTGGAGGAGTTATTCAGGATTTTCTTTCATTCAACTATTTCAAGACCCATTATTTTCAGATGTTGTAGTATACGTGAATAATGAAAGGCCTTCATATTACACAATGTAGGAATGACTTCGCAGGTGTGAAGAATAAAAGATTAATTCAGCTCACTTTGGGGAGTTTCACAATGGCCCTCCTTATAGAAATGTGGGTTTGATTAAAGGAGTGAAGAAAAAGCACTGAATAATATTTGCTTCTGTAAACGTAATCATCTCAAAATATGGTTGAAGAAATTGAAGAAGGTTAAACATAATCCAAAACGTATAAGGTCAATTTAAGTACAACCAGAATTCTAGTGTTTATGCAATGCATCTGTGGGTTGATATGAAATATGGCCGTACCTAAACTAAACAAGGTTATCGAGAGCATATTCCGAATACGGCTTTGGCCAGTTGTACTGTGAACTGCGAGGACCGTATCTTATCCTGAACTGGCTGTGCGAATACCGTCCTCTGCTGGCAGAAGGAATAGATTACAACTGCACTGTATTGGCGATTAGTCCTATTGCTAGAATATTGAAACAACAAGGAGTCCGCGGAGTCAAGCAATGCTGAATAAACAAGTACCTGAAATTCAATAGGATTTTGTGTATTGATTACAAATAGGTGTGGATTTCTCATGTACAGTGGTATTCATGGATTCCTTACACAAGCAGCCGTTGTTATGATGCTTTCGTAATCTGAATATAAATCTGTTATCTACTTAAAACTGTAATTATTGAATAGATTAATGTCTTTGAAATGCTTCATTAACTGGGCAGTTTCCATGTTTGGAAATGTTTTTATTTTGATTGCTGATTGCTAGATACTGTATGTTTAATAGGCATGCTGTTAATTTTTTCTACAAGAGCCAAATAAGACAGTTATGCTGTAGTAAGTTCTATATAAGTTATATAACATAAGTTATATTTTGTTCTGAGGTCAATTTGAATCTCATACTAAATAACTGGTGTCCTTTTATCTGAGAAACACTACCTGATTGATCACCTGATGCCTAGAAATTAGCATGCACAGTAGCCCAGCGTTTAGCATTGCTAGCTCACAGTGCTGAGGCCCTGGGTACACTTCTGGACCTGGGGTGCTATCTGTATGGAGCTTGTATGTTCTCCCCATGTTTGCATGAGTTTGCTTTGGGTGCTCCGGCTTCCTCCCACAGTTCAAAGAACTACTGGTAGGTTAATTGGCTTCTGGGATAATTGGTGAGTGTCTGTGTCTTCCCTGCATTGGACTACCATCCAGTCCCAGGTATCTCCTGCTTATTACTTTCTGAGGCTCTGGCTCCCCCGTGCCCCCCAACCCCCTGACCCTGAATTGGATGAAGCGGTTAGAAAATGGGTGGTTTCTGTTATGCTCTGGTCATGCTCTGCCATAGCAACAACTTGTAAAAAATGCAGATGCTAGGATTTAACTCAAAGAAGGAGCTCAGATCACTGTGTTGGCATCACTGTACAGGTGTCCGGTGTGTTTTAGAACATGTGCTAAAATCTTATTTACTAACTTCTAGACTTTTTACCCCCCATATCAGTCTGCAGGTGCACAGTGGTCTGTGGACACCCTCCTTGCTCTGTCGTAAAAGAGGAAATAAAAAGCAACTGGTTTTGACTTTAATGCACTGAGACTGTGGAACTCACAGAACTCTCTTGTCAGAAAGGCAGCTTCTAACAGCTTTTAAGTGAAGACTAAGAACACTTTTCTATTTTATTAAAATAGATTATATATGTTTTGTTTAAATATATGTTATAAATGTTAAAACGACAGCTCGTATAAGCTTGTATTTTTACCTTTCGATCATTTTTATAATTGCTTTGAGTTGCTTTTACCATGATAAACAGTACAAAATATGAGGTGTTGAACTTGTCTAAAGTTTTAAAGCGCTTTATGACGTAAAGTGTGATGACAGTCCTTGGCGGTCTATGTAACAATTCTTCTAGAAGTAGGTCATCGGGCCAACAGTATACAAACATTACAGCTCAAGTGCTTTTGTATCTGAACGCTTTTAGGTAAGTTATTTAGCAGCTGCGGTATTAATAGTGATTTTAATGGCAAATTCAATTGCAGGTAAAATAAAAATGGCGGATAACTTTCTTTCTAGCTTCGTGAAGCGGTCGCGCTATATTATACATATATACCATAATAAGAAACATAATATGTACAGTAGAATTTTTCACTTTAAGCTGGCATTATCCAGAACCGGGTCAGGGCCCGGACCCGGACCGTGCAGTGTGGTCCGCCGGCCTTCTAAAGATGTTTAGGAGATCGAGGCGCCCTTGGATTTGATTAGAAACTTGCATAATTTCTTAACTTGACCCCATTATCTTAAAAAAAACGGCCAGGCCAAGACCAAAGCATGAAGGCTGCGAGGATCGGCGGACTCTCGTTTTTGGTCACAGCGTACAGTAGTAGATCAGTAACCTCTGTTTATCGTGATAACCTTTAATTATTTTCCAGTACTTTTTTAAATGATAAAACACATTGTCTCGCCAGTTTTGCTAAAGATACGGTTTTAGTGTTTAAGCATAAATTTGTAAGCCGTAGGTTTAAATCTCGTGGTCTTATTTTCTGCATTTTCATCGTAAGGGAAGGCGCTCGTTTGCGATTTACGCGCTGAATATTGTAAGCAGAGGAGCCTTAAGGCACAGCCTCGCCTTAACACCATCGTTTGCATTGTCATTGTCATCCAGAAAAGCAGTCGTAAGAAAATGAATCTGTGGCGGCTCCGAACATTAAAAAAACTATATCTAGACTGCAAATACATCCCAATCTTACAACAACACGTTTTAAGACCCCTCTCCTTTCCACCGGTATACAAGCTAAGAGAGAAATATTGGAAATCCCATCTGAAGTAGCCCTCGTCTCACCTTCGGAGCTGTGAGCGATGGGGATCATAATTAAAAGGGGTACAGTTACTTTGAAAATGTGTATGTGATACTTAAATTTAAATAAAATAAAAAGATAAATTATATAACACAGACTGCTATCTATGTCCATGTGTTTAAGACGTATGAATCGGTTTTAAAACAGGCACACCCCTTCTCACAAATCCGACTGGAGTCTCAGTCCGTCGTCGCGATGAATTAGGAGCTCAGATGTAGGCTAAGTGATTGCAATTTACTTATTTAAAAGAACCACTTCAAATCAAAAGGGAGACATTTTGTAATGGTAGTTATCGTATTATAGTATACGATAACTGTATACGTAGTATACGTAATTGTAGATATACAGTACATAAAGGGTATGAATAGGTGTGAGCTTTTACTGTATATTTAATATTTTATCTGACCCACTTGTAGAAACCGCCTACTCAGATTTATTTAAGTGGTCTGCCACCATAAAGACAGAAAAATATAATGACACCCTGTTACATTAACTGTAAAATAAACGCCGTAACTGCGGCCATATGAAAATTTGGATAAAGATTATACAAACATCCTAAGGAGCTCTATGACATATGAGCGTCGTAATAATGGTTGGTGACCTGACGTAACAGTGCTCCCTGAATTACGTGATCTGTATATACCCAAATACAGATATATCACATAGGGAGATGCAGTCAAACATTGCATTGCTATCGTCGTGGTGAACTATTTCTCCGCTGTTTAAAACTTGTTTGGTAAGTGTCATCAAATATGCTTGTCAATTTGTAGCGAAATCGATATACTGTATCATAATCCTTCAGCTATCTATAATGTAGTGAAACGGCTAATTAATATTGATAAATTCCCTTATTCACAGTGACTTTTGCTCAAACCCCTGTTGCATAATGGGTTAATTTTATATAAAAAAACATTTATATCATAGATATGATACAAGCTTTGAAATGAAATAGCACATTTCCAGGTTTCAGTTAAACATTTTTAAAAAAGCTCATGACTTTAAGCATTCTGAACATTGAGAATGTTATTTGGGAAACAAATGTTTATTATAATGTTTATGTTTAGGATCTGTCTCCTACTGAGTCAGCATGCAGCATTCAACACCATTAGGTTTAATATTAAAAAGTTGTGTATTTCCTGAATTGTTTTTTTTTATTCTTTTCTATTAGACCATACTAGACTGTGCAGGATATCATTTATTTGCCATTTTTGCCTTTTCCAGATACCTGGGAAACAAAGCTCATATCTCATTTGCCAATGGAGCCCAGTCCTAAGCCTGGTGCTCTGTCCCCCTCCCCGAAGGACACAGACTCGAATCGACCCGCGCCCTTAAGGCAACAGGATCTGATCTCCACGTACTGCCCGCCTCCCAAGATACAGCTTCTGAAGGACACCTTCCAAGAGAAACTGATGCAGGAAAAGGAGAAAAAAATGATCGCCATGTACAATCGGCGGCAGGAGGCAGCTCTACAGAAGATGAGAAAATGTTTCCAATATGTCAAATACGCTGCGGAGAAGAAGATGGGGAACAGCTATCGCTTCCAAGCCCAACAGGGCCCCGAGAAGAACATTGTGGGGTATGATCGGTCTTACCCCCTGAAGCCTATGGGTAACAGGAAAGTCTCCGGCCCTGGTGAGGTTCAGGCTGTGGACCGCCCGGAAGCACAGAGTGATTCCTTGTTTGCCCCCACCCCGCCTCAGGATGGTCATGAGAGGCCCTGCAAGAGGCCGGGCAGGAGGGGCTCAAGAGTATGCAAACCTAAGGACAGGACTGTCCTCCCCATGGTGGCGACCCCTCCAGGGCAATGCCCTTCTCATGCCAATGGGAAGGAGCACTTTCAGTTGCAAGAGGAGCTACGAAAAGTGGCCGAGGCAGAGGCCGCGCTGAAGGAGGAGCATCGCCGGAGGGAGGCCAGCCTGCAGGATGAGATGCGCCGGAAGGAGGCCATGATGAAGGACGAGATTCGCCAGAAGGAGGCCATGATGCAGGCGAAGCTCTTCAGAGCTCAGGAGGAGCTGAGGATGGTTCCGAGAGAGATGGAAGACTCCAGAGAGGTGGCCGGAAGGGAAAATAGAGGCGAGGCAGAGCGAGCTTTGCCCCAGAGGACCATGGGCCAACCACCGCTCTAAGGCCGTGCCTCTTCTCACCTGCAGAATGGAGAAGCAAAAAGCCTTCACTCCAAGGAAAGCCCTTCCTATCAGAGGAGACAACCTTGATTATGGTTCTCCAATGGAAGATGGCGAATGCGCAAAATCGCACTTTCCCTCTGCGCTTTCCCATCAGGAGAGACGTCAAGTGAGCCCTTGCAGCCGTGGGCTAGAAGACGTCCCCTGTGGAAGGAGAAAGTATCTCAAGAAAGCAAGGCTCCCTGAAAGCGACGTGTCAGCGGCACAGGCCGCGCAGGGCCACTTCAGAAATAACACCACATGTCTGGATGAACAAACTCTGTCAGTGGAAAACAGATATTTGTCCCCTACAAGTCTGATCTGCCCTACCGCTGAGCAATTTCCATATGAGAATAGCCAGAGTGGAAACCCTCAGCTGGTGCCCTGTGAACTGTGTCACGGGAAGTTTGCTGTAGAGAGGCTGGAGAAACACAGCAAGATCTGCAAGAAGCTTCAGAATTCAAAGAGGAAGGTTTTTGACTCTTTCAAGCACAGGGCCAAGGGAACAGAACTGGAGACATACATCCATAAGAAGAAGGTTAAACCGCCAATCGTGGTAAGGGCTATCCTTAAACTCTTTCCAAGCTTCCCTTTTTTTCTCCTAGAGTCAGACTCAGCTTATAAATCAATGTAGACAATAAATAAGTGTTTTATGAAGTACTCTTCTGAAAAACTGCCGCAAAGGCACATTTGCCAGACAGAATAAATGTGTCTTAGTGACTTCTGAATTCTGTTGTAAAAATCTACATATCAAGCAAATAGCACTCACAGGAAACAAAACCATAACTACGTAAATTGTACTCTCTACCCAATGACCTGAAAGGTAGCCCCAGAAAGCTACGTTATTACTGTATTGATATTTTCTTGCCTTGTGAATGGTTTGCGACCAGACTGTGTACGCAGTGCTAGTCTGGACTTTTTCTGGAAGCTGTTTTATTGGTTTCATTTCCTGTTCCCAGCTGAGAAAGAACAACTGGAGGCAGAAGCACGAGGATTTCATTCGGAGCATCAAACAGGCCAGGGAGGTGCAGCAGGTGATCACGCAAGGAGGGAAAGTTGTGAACCTGCCCCAGCCCCCCGCGAATCCAAACCCCGACTACGTGCCCTGCCCTCACTGCGGCCGGCGCTTTGCCCCCAGGCCGGCACAGAGGCACTTCCCCAAGTGTCAGCACATCAGGAGCCGCCCTCCTCCTCCTCCTCGCAGATGAAAACTGATGTGAAGAAGAGCAAAAGAGTCATGATCTTGGCTCACGACTCACGTCCTGCTTTTTCTTTTTAGAAACACATTTAGCACAGTTCATCTGTATGATGATGAAAAAAAAATGTTACCTTATTTTAATTAAATGATTTTTTTTTGGTGGACTGGTGTTTGCGTAGCTGTGGTTATTTCAGTTTTTCTCTTATCATTCATACACCTTGACCTCCTAAAAATAATTTTTCAACCTGGAACGTACAATTGGCAGGCAATAGAACAGGTCACATTGGTCTTGGAACCATCAAAAAGTAGTATTCACACATTATCAATTTTCCTTAAAAA
Organism: Lepisosteus oculatus; assembly: GCF_040954835.1. Lineage (NCBI taxonomy): Eukaryota > Metazoa > Chordata > Actinopteri > Semionotiformes > Lepisosteidae > Lepisosteus > Lepisosteus oculatus. The sequence continues at coordinate 1,416,650 of NW_027168053.1, read as the reverse complement.
CAACTGAAAAAGCAAGGTAAAGAGTGATTGATTTTTTTAATGAAAGTTATTTGATTTAATTTATTTAATTTTCATAATATTTGAAATATGTTGGGATTAATGTGACTCAATATTATCTGCAGCTCTTACACTCCAGGCACCTGATAAAGTGGAACGCAGTGTCTTTGCCTTACATGGCGCTCAGCTCTTCCTCAATCCCAGCAGAAGCACCAGCAGAAGCAGCAGCCTCCGGGTCCTGCCTCATGCACAGCTTAAAATGCAACACCAAGTAATACAACAAACAACAGGGAAAACCATTCACGATCAGACACATCCGTTGATTGCTGGCTCTCAGTAAAGGGACATTGCATCATTACATCACAAAATAGACTACATTTCAAGGTTAAAGAATTACCATGTTCTGCGATTCAGAACGAGGCAGCAAAACTTCCTATAATCTGTTGTGGCCCTGTGACATTGTAAAGGAGCAGGCTTGTGAATACATCTCGTTTAATCCAATGGAAATATTGCTCTCAACTTTTTTACGTTTTTGCCAATAAATAATACTACATTGTTAACTCTGCATAAAGAACCTTGGAATGGAACGTTTTTTGCAGTGAAATGTTTGCTGCATAACCTATACCCTATCTCTCCTACATCACATTGCATTAGTCATTACAGTGATTAGTGAGCAGGAAGGGCTGCATCACATCGCAATTTGTGTGGAACTTGAATGCGAATTTGTTACAACATGGCGTAACTTACAGTCCTTTCACAAAATTCATGATTTTGTGCTCAATTTTGAGTTTGTAAAGTTTTTCTATAATGTCAATGATTTTATTTTGTGACTGAAATTAAATACTTTTGTGTCTGCAAAATTGGGACTGTAGTTCCACCTTAACCTACTAGTACTGTATGTCTTTGGACTGTGGGAAGAAACTGGAGCACCTGGAAGAAATCCACTCAAATGAAGGGAGAACATACAATTCCATCCAGACTGCACCCCAGGAATTGAACCCAGGACCCCAGCTCTGTGAACCACAGTGCCAGCTCATTGCTATAGTCACTATAATTAATGTCAAAACTCATTTGCAAATGAGCAGCCTGGGATCCAAAAGGATCAAGACAAGGATCCAAACAAAGCACTATCCCAAAGCTTGGCTTTGTACCGTATATAATACAGGGCTTGATGCAGAAGGCAGATAATCAAAGTCCATGCAATAATTGCTAAGGGAAAGTGACTTTGTGTTCTTGGAGGGAAGTCACTCAACATGGAGCTGTGTTAGTGAAATGATTGTTCTGATGTACGGCTGATGTCCAAACACTGAAAACATGATTGTGTATGCAATCGCACTCCTGAGCTCCATTGGGTATGGTTAAAATAACTTTTTATAGTTCATCACATTCAAAGTGTGTGTACTTGATGAAAGTGTAACACGCATTTGGAGGAGTTATTCAGGATTTTCTTTCATTCAACTATTTCAAGACCCATTATTTTCAGATGTTGTAGTATACGTGAATAATGAAAGGCCTTCATATTACACAATGTAGGAATGACTTCGCAGGTGTGAAGAATAAAAGATTAATTCAGCTCACTTTGGGGAGTTTCACAATGGCCCTCCTTATAGAAATGTGGGTTTGATTAAAGGAGTGAAGAAAAAGCACTGAATAATATTTGCTTCTGTAAACGTAATCATCTCAAAATATGGTTGAAGAAATTGAAGAAGGTTAAACATAATCCAAAACGTATAAGGTCAATTTAAGTACAACCAGAATTCTAGTGTTTATGCAATGCATCTGTGGGTTGATATGAAATATGGCCGTACTTAAACTAAACGAGGTTATCGAGAGCATATTCCGAATACGGCTTTGGCCAGTTGTACTGTGAACTGCGAGGACCGTATCTTATCCTGAACTGGCTGTGCGAATACCGTCCTCTGCTGGCAGAAGGAATAGATTACAACGGCACTGTATTGGCGATTAGTCCTATTGCTAGAATATTGAAACAACAAGGAGTCCGCGGAGTCAAGCAATGCTGAATAAACAAGTACCTGAAATTCAATAGGATTTTGTGTATTGATTACAAATAGGTGTGGAATTCTCATGTACAGTGGTATTCATGGATTCCTTACACAAGCAGCAGTTGTTATGATGCTTTCGTAATCTGAATATAAATCTGTTATCTACTTAAAACTGTAATTATTGAATAGATTAATGTATTTGAAATGCTTCATTAACTGGGCAGTTTCCATGTTTGGAAATGTTTTTATTTTGATTGCTGATTGCTAGATACTGTATGTTTAATAGGCATGCTGTTAATATTTTCTACAAGAGCCAAATAAGACAGTTATGCTGTAGTAAGTTCTATATAAGTTATATAACATAAGTTATATTTTGTTCTGAGGTCAATTTGAATCTCATACTAAATAACTGGTGTCCTTTTATCTGAGAAACACTACCTGATTGATCACCTGATGCCTAGAAATTAGCATGCACAGTAGCCCAGCGTTTAGCATTGCTAGCTCACAGTGCTGAGGCCCTGGGTACACTTCTGGACCTGGGGTGCTATCTGTATGGAGCTTGTATGTTCTCCCCATGTTTGCATGAGTTTGCTTTGGGTGCTCCGGCTTCCTTCCACAGTTCAAAGAACTACTGGTAGGTTAATTGGCTTCTGGGATAATTGGTGAGTGTCTGTGTCTTCCCTGCATTGGACTACCATCCAGTCCCAGGTATCTCCTGCTTATTACTTTCTGAGGCTCTGGCTCCCCCGTGCCCCCCGACCCCCTGACCCCCTGACCCTGAATTGGATGAAGCGGTTAGAAAATGGGTGGTTTCTGTTATGCTCTGGTCATGCTCTGCCATAGCAACAACTTGTAAAAAATGCAGATGCTAGGATTTAACTCAAAGAAGGAGCTCAGATCACTGTGTTGGCATCACTGTACAGGTGTCCGGTGTGTTTTAGAACATGTGCTAAAATCTTATTTACTAACTTCTAGACTTTTTACCCCCCCTATCAGTCTGCAGGTGCACAGTGGTCTGTGGACACCCTCCTTGCTCTGTCGTAAAACAGGAAATAAAAAGCAACTGGTTTTGACTTTAATGCACTGAGACTGTGGAACTCACAGAACTCTCTTGTCAGAAAGGCAGCTTCTAACAGCTTTTAAGTGAAGACTAAGAACACTTTTCTATTTTATTAAAATAGATTATATATGTTTTGTTTAAATATATGTTATAAATGTTAAAACGACAGCTCGTATAAGCTTGTATTTTTACCTTTCGATCATTTTTATAATTGCTTTGAGTTGCTTTTACCATGATAAACAGTACAAAATATGAGGTGTTGAACTTGTCAAAAGTTTTAAAGCGCTTTATGACGTAAAGTGTGATGACAGTCCTTGGCGGTCTATGTAACAATTCTTCTTGAAGTAGGTCATCGGGCCAACAGTATACAAACATTACAGCTCAAGTGCTTTTGTATCTGAACGCTTTTAGGTAAGTTATTTAGCAGCTGCGGTATTAATAATGATTTTAATGGCAAATTCAATTGCAGGTAAAATAAAAATGGCGGATAACTTTCTTTCTAGCTTCGTGAAGCGGTCGCGCTATATTATACATATATACCATAATAAGAAACATAATATGTACAGTAGAATTTTTCACTTTAAGCTGGCATTATCCAGAACCGGGTCAGGGCCCGGACCCGGACCGTACAGTGTGGTCCGTCGGCCTTCTAAAGATGTTTAGGAGATCGAGGCGCCCTTGGATTTGATTAGAAACTTGCATAATTTCTTAACTTGACCCCATTATCTTAAAAAAAACGGCCAGGCCAAGACCAAAGCATGAAGGCTGCGAGGATCGGGGGACTCTCATTTTTGGTCACAGCGTACAGTAGTAGATCAGTAACCTCTGTTTATCGTGATAACCTTTAATTATTTTCCAGTACTTTTTTAAATGATAAAACACATTGTCTCGCCAGTTTTGCTAAAGATACGGTTTTAGTGTTTACGCATAAATTTGTAAGCCGTAGGTTTAAATCTCGTGGTCTTATTTTCTGCATTTTCATCGTAAGGGAAGGCGCTCGTTTGCGATTTACGCGCTGAATATTGTAAGCAGAGGAGCCTTAAGGCACAGCCTCGCCTTAACACCATCGTTTGCATTGTCATTGTCATCCAGAAAAGCAATCGTAAGAAAATGAATCTGTGGCGGCTCCGAACATTAAAAAAACTATATCTAGACTGCAAATACATCCCAATCTTACTATCAACACGTTTTAAGACCCCTCTCCTTTCCACCGGTATACAAGCTAAGAGAGAAATATTGGAAATCCCATCTGAAGTAGCCCTCGTCTCACCTTCGGAGCTGTGAGCGATGGGGATCATAATTAAAAGGGGTACAGTTACTTTGAAAATGTGTATGTGATACTTAAATTTAAATAAAATAAAAAGATAAATTATATAACACAGACTGCTATCTATGTCCATGTGTTTAAGACGTATGAATCGGTTTTAAAACAGGCACACCCCTTCTCACAAATCCGACTGGAGTCTCAGTCCGTCGTCGCGATGAATTAAGAGCTCAGATGTAGGCTAAGTGATTGCAATTTACTTATTTAAAAGAACCACTTCAAATCAAAAGGGAGACATTTTGTAATGGTAGTTGTCGTATTATAGTATACGATAACTGTATACGTAGTATACGTAATTGTAGATATTGTAACGCAACGGGGGCTCAGGCGGGCGCCCTTGCCGCATTTGGTCGGCCCCTGCACCCTCCGTGGCTCGAACCCGGGACTTCCGCGTCTCTCTGCAGCGACCCAGCCCCGTGAGCTAAAGAGAGATCTCTCCACAGCCCAGTAGCTGTGGTCCTGCTATCACAGGGAAGGGCGGTGACGTCACCCGCTCTGGTACGCCGGCTCTTACACACAGTGCTTGTCGGCCGTAAGCGTTACACTCTCCCCCGCTTAAATCGCCGTCCCCGGCGAAGGGCTATCCCGCCCCGCTTCTGACACCAATGTAACGCAACGGGGGCTCAGGCGGGCGCCCTTGCCGCATCTGGTCGGCCCCATCCCGACTGGAGGCTCGAACCCGGGACTTCCGCGTCTCTCTGCAGCGACCTAGCCCCGTGAGCTAAAGAGAGATCTAATGCGGCAAGGGCGCCCGCCTGAGCCCCCGTTGCGTTACATTGGTGTCAGAAGCGGGCAGAATGAACAACTTGTGGCAGACACTACCCGATTCCATAAAGCGCCGGCTGACGCTGGAAGACGCAGAACCCATCGGCGGCGCACATAGGGAGCCTGAGCAACTCCTGGGTGCGACAGGTGGCCACAGCCCTTACCAGGGCTACCCAGTAGTGGTCCCGCCAGTAGAATTGGGGCGGCCGCCCCGGAGAGAGGATGCCCTCCCTGCCGGAGCCGATCAGCGATTCCCACACCCATCGGCGCGGGTGCGACCAGGTCGCTACGATGGTGAGGCGCCTTGGGAGACCTATGAGGCGCAGTTCCAGCTCGCGGCCCGGACGAATGGCTGGAGCCGGGCGGAGATGGCCGGCCACCTGGCGGCGGCACTGGAAGGAGCGGCTTGCCAGGTGCTCCTGGACGTCCCGGAGGAGGACAGAGGCGACTACACGGCGCTGGCAGCAGCCCTCCAGCTGCGCTTCGGTGTAGAGGAGGCGCCGGACTTGATGCGGGAGAGGCTGGCCCTGCGGCGGCACCGACCAGGAGAGCGACTGGGCCCGGTCGCCGCGGATGTCATGTTCCTCGCCCGCCGAGGATACCCAACTTTCCCCGGGAGGCGCAGCGGGAGATGGCTCTCCAGGCCTTTCTCAAGGCCCTCTCGCCCGAGGAGCTGCGGCGCCACGTGCAGCTGGCCGCGCCAACATCGCTGGAGCAGGCCTTGGCCCTTGCTACACGGGCTGAGGTAGTGTTCGGGGTGACTGGCAGCGCCAGCAGACGCAGTGCGCCCTGCCGGCTGACCGAGGCGGCGACGGAGGAATCCAGCGAGGGGGAAGAGGAGCCAGCCCGTGCAGCGACCGCCGGGGGAACAGCCCCGCACGCTGATTTGCGACCGCTGCGGGAAAAGAGGACACCGAGCCCGGTTCTGCCGGGCACCTGAACCTCGCTCTCCCCGATCGGCGTCGGGAAACGGGAACGGGGCGGCTCAGCGCGGGGAAGGCCGCCCTTGAACACCTCAACCCCCGCTCCCGAGAGCGCTGTAAAAACCGGCGCCCCTCACGCCACCGTGGGGCGAGTCGGCTGTAGCCGGGGCCTGTACCTCCACTGCCGGATTGAGGACCAACCCTGCCTGGCCCTACTCGACACCGGTTCATCAGTGACCCTACTTCGGCCGGGCGTCCTCCCCGACACCGAGGGCACCAACCCCCCAGGATGGGAGGCCTCCAGCCTGCGGCTGAGGACCGTGACGGGACAGCTCGCTGCAGTCCGGGGGAAACGGGTGCTTGCCTTCCGTCTGGGTGCAGCGACGGTGCGCCACCCCTGCTACCTTGCACCCATCCAGGAGGACTGCATTCTGGGGCTGGACCTACTGCATCGAGTGGGGGCCAGGTTGGACTTGGACCGGCAGGAGTTGGTGTGGCAGGGGGAGCGACTGCACCTGGTGGAGGGCAGGTCCGGCGAAGGCCGAGGGACGCGGGCTTGCCGGAGCCGGGGGAACAAGAGGCAGCGGCGGCGGCGGCGGCGTCAGTCGCCGGGGCAGACCAGGCCTGCGAGCCGGGGAGCGAGCGTGCCGGATCCTGCCCCTGAGTCGGCCGGGGGGCCAGACAAGGCGGCGGCGGGGGCCGAGCGTTGCGTGGAAGCGAAGCGTGCCGTTGAGGACCTCTTCCAGCGGAGCTGCGAGGGCCTCGATCAGGACCAGCGGCAGCGGCTCCAGGAGCTACTCGCCCAGAACGAAGACCTCTTTGCGGCGAGGGATGAGGACTGCACCCGCACTGCCCTGGTCCAACACGAGATCAACACCGGCGACGCTCGGCCCATCCGCATCCCACCAGGACGCATGGTCCACGCCAAGCGGACCGCCGCCGAGGAAAAGATCCGGGAGATGGCCGCAGCGGGGGTGATTGAGCCCTCCGCGAGCCCGTGGTCGGCGCCAGCCGTACTGGTTAAAAAAAAAGACGGCTCGTGGAGGTTCTGCGTCAACTACCGCAAGCTGAATGAGGTCACCCGGAAAGATTCCTACCCCCTGCCGAGGATAGATGACGCCCTGGACTACATCACCGGGTCGACCTGGTTCAGCTCCCTGGACCTCCGCTGCGGCTACTGGCAGGTACCGCTTGCTCCCGATGCTCGCCCGAAGACGGCCTTTTCCATCGGCCAGGGCCTCTGGCAGTTTACTGTCATGCCTTTTGGCCTGTGCAATGCCCCGGCGACGTTCGAGAGGCTGATGGAGAGGGTGCTGGCATCGGTCCCGCGGAACCAGTGCGTGTTATATCTGGACGATCTGCTGGTTCATGCACGGAGTTTCGACCAGGCCTTGACGAACCTCCAGGCGGTGCTGGCCTGCATCCGCCGTGCTGGCCTGAGGCTCAACCCCCGCAAGTGCGAGCTCCTGCGGCAGGAGGTGACCTTCCTGGGACATGTTGTTGGACCGCGAGGGGTGGCTACGGACCCAGGTAAGGTCGCCGCAGTGAGGGGCTGGCCGACTCCACGCACCGTCGCGGAGCTCCGCAGCTTTCTGGGGTTGGCCTCGTACTATCGGAGGTTCGTCCGGGACTTTGCCAGCATCGCCGCCCCGCTGCACCGCCTCACCGACAAGGGCCGCCGTTTTGACTGGGACTCGGGCTGTGAGACTGCCTTTGGCCGGTTGCGCAAAGCTCTGGTGGGGGCCCCCGTGCTGGCCTACCCCGACCCGCGGTTGCCGTATATTCTCGACACCGACGCGAGTGACTCGGGGGTGGGGGCGGTGTTGGCGCAGGAGGGGCCGGATGGGGAGCGCGTAGTGGCCTACTATAGTCGGGCTCTGACTAGGCCTGAGCGGAACTACTGCGTGACCCGTCGCGAGCTGCTGGCGGTGATGGCGGCGGTCCACCATTTCAGGCCGTACCTGTTCGGGACCCGGTTCCGGTTGAGGACCGACCATGCGTCCCTCACCTGGCTGCTCCACTTTAAGGAGCCAGAGGGACAGATGGCGCGATGGATAGAGATCCTGCAGGAGTACGACTTCACTGTCGTGCACCGTGCGGGGTCTCGCCATCTCAATGCCGACGCTCTCTCGCGGCGCCCCTGCGAGGCCGCGGACTGCCATCACTGCGCCCGGCGGGAGCAGCGTGAGGAGGCTGTCCGCACCGTGGCGGGGGTGAGCGCCGCGGCCACGGCCCGGGAGGGGCCGCTGGGGGTGGGCCTGCCAGACCTGGCGCAGCGTCAGGCAGCTGATCCTGACGTGGGCCCGGTGCTCCGCTGGAGGGCAGCAGGAGTGCGGCCTACACGAGAGGAGCTCGCCCCGCACCCGAAGTCCGTCAAGGCCCTCTGCGCCCTGTGGGAGGCCTTGGAGGTAAAGGACGGGGTGCTGCGCCGGGGGTGGCGGGTACCCTCCAGTGGCGAGGTACGGTGGCAGCTGGTGGTGCCTCGGTCGCTCCGCGGGGCGGTGCTCCGAGCGGTGCACGGCCAACCGGGTGTGGGGCACTTCGGCGGTAAAAAAACCCTGCAGCGTCTCCGAGGCCATTTTTATTGGGGTCTTTGCCATCGGGACGTGGAGCGGTACTGCCGAACGTGTGCGGTGTGCGTGGCGCAGAAGGGTCCCCCCGAGCGCTCTCGGGCCCCCCTCCAACAACACCAGGTGGGGGCTCCTATGGAGCGGGTGGGAGTGGACGTTTTGGGCCCGTTTCCGCGCACCGAGGCCGGGAACCGCTACGTCTTGGTGGCTATGGATTACTTTACGAAGTGGCCGGAGGCCTACGCCCTCCCGGACCAGAGTGCCCCCACGGTGGCCGATGCACTGCTGGAGGGGATGTTTGCCAGGCTGGGGGTGCCAGAGGAGTTACACAGTGACCAGGGGCGTAACTTCGAGTCCACCACCCCGCTGCATCCCCAGAGCGACGGGTTGGTAGAGCGGTTTAATCGGACGCTCGCCACCCAGCTGGCCACCCTGGTGTCCCGGCACCAACGGGACTGGGACCGCCACCTCCCCCTTGCGCTCTGGGCGTATCGGACCGCGGTCCAGGAATCCACCGGGTGCACCCCGGCCTCGCTCATGCTGGGCCGGGAAATGCGAACACCGGTGGACCTGGTCTTCGGCCCGCCGCCCGGAGACGGGTCGGCACCGCCGGCTGGACCGGACTACGAGTGGGACCTGCGGCAGCGGATGCAGCGGGTGCACAGCTTTGCACGGACCCACCTGACACAGGCGGGGGTCCGGCAGAAGCGGTACTACGACCTGCGCTGCAGGGGGCCTGCCTTCCAGCCCGGGGACTCGGTTTGGGTGTACAACCCGCAGCGCCGTCGTGGGAGGGGCCCGCTGAGGTACTCGGGGTGGTGGGCGAGGTCTGCTACCGTGTCCGGTTGCGAACACGGGGGAGAGTGGTGGTCCTGCACCGAGACCGCCTGGCCCCCTACCGGGCCCGGGAGGAGGAGCCGTGTGGGGAGGCTCCAGAGGAGCAGCCGGGGCCGGAGCCGGCCGATAGTGGGGCGTCCGTGGATCGCCAGCCGTCACCGCGGCGCAGCGGCCGCTCACGCAGGGTTCCGCAGCAGTTGGCCGAATACGAGTACAGCCTGAGGGGGGTGTTCGACGTCGGCGAGACGCCAGACGCTTCAGGTGGGGGCAGTGTAACGCCCTCGCCTGGTGGTGAGGAGGAAGCGCCCCTAGGCGCTCGTAGTACCGCTGGGCATGCTGGGAGTGGTAGCCGGGAAGAGTCTGAGGGTCAGAACGATGACCAGCGGCTGACCCTACCTGTGTAAATAATGTCCTAGTAATAGTGCCCTGTGTAGTCCTGTAAAAGTAGAGTGTGTTGTAAGGTAATTACCACCCTAAATGTGTGTACGTGTTCGTCAGTCTCCTCATGTGTGTGTAGATCCTGTGTTTGGTTTTGGTGTGGTTGTAAAATAAAGCCAGTGCTTGCTTAATCGCGTCTCCACTGTTCTTTAGTTCTGAAAAAGAACCTGCAAAACGCTACAATATACAGTACATAAAGGGTACGAATAGGTGTGAGCTTTTACTGTATATTTAATATTTTATCTGACCCACTTGTAGAAACCGCCTACTCAGATTTATTTAAGTGGTCTGCCACCATAAAGACAGAAAAATATAATGACACCCTGTTACATTAACTGTAAAATAAACGCCGTAACTGCGGCCATATGAAAATTTGGATAAAGATTATACAAACATCCTAAGGAGCTCTATGACATATGAGCGTCGTAATAATGGTTGGTGACCTGACGTAACAGTGCTCCCTGAATTACGTGATCTGTATATACCCAAATACAGATATATCACATAGGGAGATGCAGTCAAACATTGCATTGCTATCGTCGTGGTGAACTATTTCTCCGCTGTTTAAAACTTGTTTGGTAAGTGTCATCAAATATGCTTGTCAATTTGTAGCGAAATCGATATACTGTATCATAATCCTTCAGCTATCTATAATGTAGTGAAACGGCTAATTAATATTGATAAATTCCCTTATTCACAGTGACTTTTGCTCAAACCCCTGTTGCATAATGGGTTAATTTTATATAAAAAAACATTTATATCATAGATATAATACAAGCTTTGAAATGAAATAGCACATTTCCAGGTTTCAGTTAAACATTTTTAAAAAAGCTCATGACTTTAAGCATTCTGAACATTGAGAATGTTATTTGGGAAACAAATGTTTATTATAATGTTTATGTTTAGGATCTGTCTCCTACTGAGTCAGCATGCAGCATTCAACACCATTAGGTTTAATATTAAAAAGTTGTGTATTTCCTGAATTGTTTTTTTTTATTCTTTTCTATTAGACCATACTAGACTGTGCAGGATATCATTTATTTGCCATTTTTGCCTTTTCCAGATACCTGGGAAACAAAGCTCATATCTCATTTGCCAATGGAGCCCAGTCCTAAGCCTGGTGCTCTGTCCCCCTCCCCGAAGGACACAGACTCGAATCGACCCGCGCCCTTAAGGCAACAGGATCTGATCTCCACGTACTGCCCGCCTCCCAAGATACAGCTTCTGAAGGACACCTTCCAAGAGAAACTGATGCAGGAAAAGGAGAAAAAAATGATCGCCATGTACAATCGGCGGCAGGAGGCAGCTCTACAGAAGATGAGAAAATGTTTCCAATATGTCAAATACGCTGCGGAGAAGAAGATGGGGAACAGCTATCGCTTCCAAGCCCAACAGGGCCCCGAGAAGAACATTGTGGGGTATGATCGGTCTTACCCCCTGAAGCCTATGGGTAACAGGAAAGTCTCCGGCCCTGGTGAGGTTCGGGCTGTGGACCGCCCGGAAGCACAGAGTGATTCCTTGTTTGCCCCCACCCCGCCTCAGGATGGTCATGAGAGGCCCTGCGAGAGGCCGGGCAGGAGGGGCTCAAGAGTACGCAAACCTAAGGACAGGACTGTCCTCCCCATGGTGGCGACCCCTCCAGGGCAATGCCCTTCTCATGCCAATGGGAAGGAGCACTTTCAGTTGCAAGAGGAGCTACGAAAAGTGGCCGAGGCAGAGGCCGCGCTGAAGGAGGAGCATCGCCGGAGGGAGGCCAGCCTGCAGGATGAGATGCGCCGGAAGGAGGCCATGATGAAGGACGAGATTCGCCAGAAGGAGGCCATGATGCAGGCGAAGCTCTTCAGAGCTCAGGAGGAGCTGAGGATGGTTCCGAGAGAGATGGAAGACTCCAGAGAGGTGGCCGGAAGGGAAAATAGAGGCGAGGCAGAGCGAGCTTTGCCCCAGAGGACCATGGGCCAACCACCGCTCTAAGGCCGTGCCTCTTCTGACCTGCAGAATGGAGAAGCAAAAAGCCTTCACTCCAAGGAAAGCCCTTCCTATCAGAGGAGACAACCTTGATTATGGTTCTCCAATGGAAGATGGCGGATGCGCAGAATCGCACTTTCCCTCTGCGCTTTCCCATCAGGAGAGACGTCAAGTGAGCCCTTGCAGCCGTGGGCTAGAAGACGTCCCCTGTGGAAGGAGAAAGTATCTCAAGAAAGCAAGGCTCCCTGAAAGCGACGTGTCAGCGGCACAGGCCGCGCAGGGCCACTTCAGAAATAACACCACATGTCTGGATGAACAAACTCTGTCAGTGGAAAACAGATATTTGTCCCCTACAAGTCTGATCTGCCCTACCGCTGAGCAATTTCCATATGAGAATAGCCAGAGTGGAAACCCTCAGCTGGTGCCCTGTGAACTGTGTCACGGGAAGTTTGCTGTAGAGAGGCTGGAGAAACACAGCAAGATCTGCAAGAAGCTTCAGAATTCAAAGAGGAAGGTTTTTGACTCTTTCAAGCACAGGGCCAAGGGAACAGAACTGGAGACATACATCCATAAGAAGAAGGTTAAACCGCCAATCGTGGTAAGGGCTATCCTTAAACTCTTTCCAAGCTTCCCTTTTTTTCTCCTAGAGTCAGACTCAGCTTATAAATCAATGTAAACAATAAATAAGTGTTTTATGAAGTACTCTTCTGAAAAACTGCCGCAAAGGCACATTTGCCAGACAGAATAAATGTGTCTTAGTGACTTCTGAATTCTGTTGTAAAAATCTACATATCAAGCAAATAGCACTCACAGGAAACAAAACCATAACTACGTAAATTGTACTCTCTACCCAATGACCTGAAAGGTAGCCCCAGAAAGCTACGTTATTACTGTATTGATATTTTCTTGCCTTGTGAATGGTTTGCGACCAGACTGTGTACGCAGTGCTAGTCTGGACTTTTTCTGGAAGCTGTTTTATTGGTTTCATTTCCTGTTCCCAGCTGAGAAAGAACAACTGGAGGCAGAAGCACGAGGATTTCATTCGGACCATCAAACAGGCCAGGGAGGTGCAGCAGGTGATCACGCAAGGAGGGAAAGTTGTGAACCTGCCCCAGCCCCCCGCGAATCCAAACCCCGACTACGTGCCCTGCCCTCACTGCGGCCGGCGCTTTGCCCCCAGGCCGGCACAGAGGCACTTCCCCAAGTGTCAGCACATCAGGAGCCGCCCTCCTCCACCTCCTCGCAGATGAAAACTGATGTGAAGAAGAGCAAAAGAGTCATGATCTTGGCTCACGACTCACGTCCTGCTTTTTCTTTTTAGAAACACATTTAGCACAGTTCATCCGTATGATGATGAAAAAAAAATGTTACCTTATTTTAATTAAATGATTTTTTTTTGGTGGACTGGTGTTTGCTTAGCTGTGGTTATTTCAGTTTTTCTCTTATCATTCATACACCTTGACCTCCTAAAAATAATTTTTCAACCTGGAACGTACAATTAGCAGGCAATAGAACAGGTCACATTGGTCTTGGAACCATCAAAAAGCAGTATTCACACATTCTCGGCATCAATTTTCCTTAAAAACAACTGAAAAAGCAAGGTAAAGAGTGATTGTTTTTTTTAATGAAAGTTATTTGATTTAATTTATTTAATTTTCATAATATTTGAAATATGTTGGGATTAATGTGACTCAATATTATCTGCAGCTCTTACACTCCAGGCACCTGATAAAGTGGAACGCAGTGTCTTTGCCTTACATGGCGCTCAGCTCTTCCTCAATCCCAGCAGAAGCACCAGCAGAAGCAGCAGCCTCCGGGTCCTGCCTCATGCACAGCTTAAAATGCAACACCAAGTAATACAACAAACAACAGGGAAAACCATTCACGATCAGACACATCCGTTGATTGCTGGCTCTCAGTAAAGGGACATTGCATCATTACATCACAAAATAGACTACATTTCAAGGTTAAAGAATTACCATGTTCTGCGATTCAGAACGAGGCAGCAAAACTTCCTATAATCTGTTGTGGCCCTATAACATTGTAAAGGAGCAGGCTTGTGAATACATCTCGTTTAATCCAATGGAAATATAACTCTCAAATTTTTTACTTCTTGCCAATAAATAATACTACATTGTTAACTCTGCATAAAGAACCTTGGAATGGAACGTTTTTTGCAGTGAAATGTTTGCTGCATAACCTATACCCTTTCTCTCCTACATCACATTGCATTAGTCATTACAGTGATTAGTGAGCAGGAAGGGCTGCATCACATCGCAATTTGTGTGGAACTTGAATGCGAATTTGTTACAACATGGCGTAACTTACAGTCCTTTCACAAAATTCATGATTTTGTGCTCAATTTTGAGTTTGTAAAGTTTTTCTATAATGTCAATGATTTTATTTTGTGACTGAAATTAAATAATTTTGTGTCTGCAAAATTGGGACTGTAGTTCCACCTTAACCTACTAGTACTGTATGTCTTTGGACTGTGGGAAGAAACTGGAGCACCTGGAAGAAATCCACACAAATGAAGGGAGAACATGCAATTCCATCCAGACTGCACCCCAGGAATTGAACCCAGGACCCCAGCTCTGTGAACCACGGTGCCAGCTCATTGCTATAGTCACTATAATTAATGTCAAAACTCATTTGCAAATGAGCAGCCTGGGATCCAAAAGGATCAAGACAAGGATCCAAACAAAGCACTATCCCAAAGCTTGGCTTTGTACCGTATATAATACAGGGCTTGATGCAGAAGGCAGATAATCAAAGTCCATGCAATAATTGCTAAGGGAAAGTGACTTTGTGTTCTTGGAGGGAAATCACTCAACACGGAGCTGTGTTAGTGAAATGATTGTTCTGATGTACGGCTGATGTCCAAACACTGAAAACATGATTGTGTATGCAATCGCACTCCTGAGCTCCATTGGGTATGGTTAAAATAACTTTTTATAGTTCATCACATTCAAAGTGTGTGTACTTGATGAAAGTGTAACACGCATTTGGAGGAGTTATTCAGGATTTTCTTTCATTCAACTATTTCAAGACCCATTATTTTCAGATGTTGTAGTATACGTGAATAATGAAAGGCCTTCATATTACACAATGTAGGAATGACTTCGCAGGTGTGAAGAATAAAAGATTAATTCAGCTCACTTTGGGGAGTTTCACAATGGCCCTCCTTATAGAAATGTGGGTTTGATTAAAGGAGTGAAGAAAAAGCACTGAATAATATTTGCTTCTGTAAACGTAATCATCTCAAAATATGGTTGAAGAAATTGAAGAAGGTTAAACATAATCCAAAACGTATAAGGTCAATTTAAGTACAACCAGAATTCTAGTGTTTATGCAATGCATCTGTGGGTTGATATGAAATATGGCCGTACTTAAACTAAACGAGGTTATCGAGAGCATATTCCGAATACGGCTTTGGCCAGTTGTACTGTGAACTGCGAGGACCGTATCTTATCCTGAACTGGCTGTGCGAATACCGTCCTCTGCTGGCAGAAGGAATAGATTACAACGGCACTGTATTGGCGATTAGTCCTATTGCTAGAATATTGAAACAACAAGGAGTCCGCGGAGTCAAGCAATGCTGAATAAACAAGTACCTGAAATTCAATAGGATTTTGTGTATTGATTACAAATAGGTGTGGAATTCTCATGTACAGTGGTATTCATGGATTCCTTACACAAGCAGCAGTTGTTATGATGCTTTCGTAATCTGAATATAAATCTGTTATCTACTTAAAACTGTAATTATTGAATAGATTAATGTCTTTGAAATGCTTCATTAACTGGGCAGTTTCCATGTTTGGAAATGTTTTTATTTTGATTGCTGATTGCTAGATACTGTATGTTTAATAGGCATGCTGTTAATATTTTCTACAAATAAGACAGTTATGCTGTAGTAAGTTCTATATAAGTTATATAACATAAGTTATATTTTGTTCTGAGGTCAATTTGAATCTCATACTAAATTACTGGTGTCCTTTTATCTGAGAAACACTACCTGATTGATCACCTGATGCCTAGAAATTAGCATGCACAGTAGCCCAGTGTTTAGCATTGCTACCTCACAGTGCTGAGGCCCTGGGTACACTTCTGGACCTGGGGTGCTATCTGTATGGAGCTTGTATGTTCTCCCCATGTTTGCATGAGTTTGCTTTGGGTGCTCCGGCTTCCTCCCACACTTCAAAGAACTACTGGTAGGTTAATTGTCTTCTGGGATAATTGGTGAGTGTCTGTGTCTTCCCTGCATTGGACTACCATCCAGTCCCAGGTATCTCCTGCTTATTACTTTCTGAGGCTCTGGCTCCCCCGTGCCCCGCGACCCCCTGGCCCCCTGACCCTGAATTGGATGAAGCGGTTAGAAAATGGGTGGTTTCTGTTATGCTCTGGTCATGCTCTGCCATAGCAACAACTTGTAAAAAATGCAGATGCTAGGATTTAACTCAAAGAAGGAGCTCAGATCACTGTGTTGGCATCACTGTACAGGTGTCCGGTGTGTTTTAGAACATATGTTAAAATCTTATTTACTAACTTCTAGACTTTTTACCCCCCATATCAGTCTGCAGGTGCACAGTGGTCTGTGGACACCCTCCTTGCTAAAGAAAGGCAGCTTCTAACAGCTTTTAAGTGAAGACTAAGAACACTTTTCTATTTTATTAAAATAGATTATATATGTTTTGTTTAAATATATGTTATAAATGTTAAAACGACAGCTCGTATAAGCTTGTATTTTTACCTTTCGATCATTTTTATAATTGCTTTGAGTTGCTTTTACCATGATAAACAGTACAAAATATGAGGTGTTGAACTTGTCTAAAGTTTTAAAGCGCTTTATGACGTAAAGTGTGATGACAGTCCTTGGCGGTCTATGTAACAATTCTTCTTGAAGTAGGTCATCGGGCCAACAGTATACAAACATTACAGCTCAAGTACTTTTGTATCTGAACGCTTTTAGGTAAGTTATTTAGCAGCTGCGGTATTAATAATGATTTTAATGGCAAATTCAATTGCAGGTAAAATAAAAATGGCGGATAACTTTCTTTCTAGCTTCGTGAAGCGGTCGCGCTATATTATACATATATACCATAATAAGAAACATAATATGTACAGTAGAATTTTTCACTTTAAGCTGGCATTATCCAGAACCGGGTCAGGGCCCGGACCCGGACCGTGCAGTGTGGTCCGTCGGCCTTCTAAAGATGTTTAGGAGATCGAGGCGCCCTTGGATTTGATTAGAAACTTGCATAATTTCTTAACTTGACCCCATTATCTTAAAAAAAACGGCCAGGCCAAGACCAAAGCATGAAGGCTGCGAGGATCGGGGGACTCTCATTTTTGGTCACAGCGTACAGTAGTAGATCAGTAACCTCTGTTTATCGTGATAACCTTTAATTATTTTCCAGTACTTTTTTAAATGATAAAACACATTGTCTCGCCAGTTTTGCTAAAGATACGGTTTTAGTGTTTACGCATAAATTTGTAAGCCGTAGGTTTAAATCTCGTGGTCTTATTTTCTGCATTTTCATCGTAAGGGAAGGCGCTCGTTTGCGATTTACGCGCTGAATATTGTAAGCAGAGGAGCCTTAAGGCACAGCCTCGCCTTAACACCATCGTTTGCATTGTCATTGTCATCCAGAAAAGCAGTCGTAAGAAAATGAATCTGTGACGGCTCCGAACATTAAAAAAACTATATCTAGACTGCAAATACATCCCAATCTTACTATCAACACGTTTTAAGACCCCTCTCCTTTCCACCGGTATACAAGCTAAGAGAGAAATATTGGAAATCCCATCTGAAGTAGCCCTCGTCTCACCTTCGGAGCTGTGAGCGATGGGGATCATAATTAAAAGGGGTACAGTTGCTTTGAAAATGTGTATGTGATACTTAAATTTAAATAAAATAAAAAGATAAATTATATAACACAGACTGCTATCTATGTCCATGTGTTTAAGACGTATGAATCGGTTTTAAAACAGGCACACCCCTTTACTTCTCACAAATCCAACTGGAGTCTCAGTCCGTCGTCGCGATGAATTAGGAGCTCAGATGTAGGCTAAGTGATTGCAATTTACTTATTTAAAAGAACCACTTCAAATCAAAAGGGAGACATTTTGTAATGGTAGTTATCGTATTATAGTATACGATAACTGTATACGTAGTATACGTAATTGTAGATATACAGTACATAAAGGGTATGAATAGGTGTGAGCTTTTACTGTATATTTAATATTTTATCTGACCCACTTGTAGAAACCGCCTACTCAGATTTATTTAAGTGGTCTGCCACCATAAAGACAGAAAAATATAATGACACCCTGTTACATTAACTGTAAAATAAACGCCGTAACTGCGGCCATATGAAAATTTGGATAAAGATTATACAAACATCCTAAGGAGCTCTATGACATATGAGCGTCGTAATAATGGTTGGTGACCTGACGTAACAGTGCTCCCTGAATTACGTGATCTGTATATACCCAAATACAGATATATCACATAGGGAGATGCAGTCAAACATTGCATTGCTATCGTCGTGGTGAACTATTTCTCCGCTGTTTAAAACTTGTTTGGTAAGTGTCATCAAATATGCTTGTCAATTTGTAGCGAAATCGATATACTGTATCATAATCCTTCAGCTATCTATAATGTAGTGAAATGGCTAATTAATATTGATAAATTCCCTTATTCACAGTGACTTTTGCTCAAACCCCTGTTGCATAATGGGTTAATTTTATATAAAAAAACATTTATATCATAGATATAATACAAGCTTTGAAATGAAATAGCACATTTCCAGGTTTCAGTTAAACATTTTTAAAAAAGCTCATGACTTTAAGCATTCTGAACATTGAGAATGTTATTTGGGAAACAAATGTTTATTATAATGTTTATGTTTAGGATCTGTCTCCTACTGAGTCAGCATGCAGCATTCAACACCATTAGGTTTAATATTAAAAAGTTGTGTATTTCCTGAATTGTTTTTTTTTATTCTTTTCTATTAGACCATACTAGACTGTGCAGGATATCATTTATTTGCCATTTTTGCCTTTTCCAGATACCTGGGAAACAAAGCTCATATCTCATTTGCCAATGGAGCCCAGTCCTAAGCCTGGTGCTCTGTCCCCCTCCCCGAAGGACACAGACTCGAATCGACCCGCGCCCTTAAGGCAACAGGATCTGATCTCCACGTACTGCCCGCCTCCCAAGATACAGCTTCTGAAGGACACCTTCCAAGAGAAACTGATGCAGGAAAAGGAGAAAAAAATGATCGCCATGTACAATCGGCGGCAGGAGGCAGCTCTACAGAAGATGAGAAAATGTTTCCAATATGTCAAATACGCTGCGGAGAAGAAGATGGGGAACAGCTATCGCTTCCAAGCCCAACAGGGCCCCGAGAAGAACATTGTGGGGTATGATCGGTCTTACCCCCTGAAGCCTATGGGTAACAGGAAAGTCTCCGGCCCTGGTGAGGTTCGGGCTGTGGACCGCCCGGAAGCACAGAGTGATTCCTTGTTTGCCCCCACCCCGCCTCAGGATGGTCATGAGAGGCCCTGCGAGAGGCCGGGCAGGAGGGGCTCAAGAGTACGCAAACCTAAGGACAGGACTCTCCTCCCCATGGTGGCGACCCCTCCAGGGCAATGCCCTTCTCATGCCAATGGGAAGGAGCACTTTCAGTTGCAAGAGGAGCTACGAAAAGTGGCCGAGGCAGAGGCCGCGCTGAAGGAGGAGCATCGCCGGAGGGAGGCCAGCCTGCAGGATGAGATGCGCCGGAAGGAGGCCATGATGAAGGATGAGATTCGCCAGAAGGAGGCCATGATGCAGGCGAAGCTCTTCAGAGCTCAGGAGGAGCTGAGGATGGTTCCAAGAGAGATGGAAGACTCCAGAGAGGTGGCCGGAAGGGAAAATAGAGGCGAGGCAGAGCGAGCTTTGCCCCAGAGGACCATGGGCCAACCACCGCTCTAAGGCCGTGCCTCTTCTGACCTGCAGAATGGAGAAGCAAAAAGCCTTCACTCCAAGGAAAGCCCTTCCTATCAGAGGAGACAACCTTGATTATGGTTCTCCAATGGAAGATGGCGGATGCGCAGAATCGCACTTTCCCTCTGCGCTTTCCCATCAGGAGAGACGTCAAGTGAGCCCTTGCAGCCGTGGGCTAGAAGACGTCCCCTGTGGAAGGAGAAAGTATCTCAAGAAAGCAAGGCTCCCTGAAAGCGACCTGTAAGCGGCACAGGCCGCGCAGGGCCACTTCAGAAATAACACCACATGTCTGGATGAACAAACTCTGTCAGTGGAAAACAGATATTTGTCCCCTACAAGTCTGATCTGCCCTACCGCTGAGCAATTTCCATATGAGAATAGCCAGAGTGGAAACCCTCAGCTGGTGCCCTGTGAACTGTGTCACGGGAAGTTTGCTGTAGAGAGGCTGGAGAAACACAGCAAGATCTGCAAGAAGCTTCAGAATTCAAAGAGGAAGGTTTTTGACTCTTTCAAGCACAGGGCCAAGGGAACAGAACTGGAGACATACATCCATAAGAAGAAGGTTAAACCGCCAATCGTGGTAAGGGCTATCCTTAAACTCTTTCCAAGCTTCCCTTTTTTTCTCCTAGAGTCAGACTCAGCTTATAAATCAATGTAAACAATAAATAAGTGTTTTATGAAGTACTCTTCTGAAAAACTGCCGCAAAGGCACATTTGCCAGACAGAATAAATGTGTCTTAGTGACTTCTGAATTCTGTTGTAAAAATCTACATATCAAGCAAATAGCACTCACAGGAAACAAAACCATAACTACGTAAATTGTACTCTCTACCCAATGACCTGAAAGGTAGCCCCAGAAAGCTACGTTATTACTGTATTGATATTTTCTTGCCTTGTGAATGGTTTGCGACCAGACTGTGTACGCAGTGCTAGTCTGGACTTTTTCTGGAAGCTGTTTTATTGGTTTCATTTCCTGTTCCCAGCTGAGAAAGAACAACTGGAGGCAGAAGCACGAGGATTTCATTCGGAGCATCAAACAGGCCAGGGAGGTGCAGCAGGTGATCACGCAAGGAGGGAAAGTTGTGAACCTGCCCCAGCCCCCCGCGAATCCAAACCCCGACTACGTGCCCTGCCCTCACTGCGGCCGGCGCTTTGCCCCCAGGCCGGCACAGAGGCACTTCCCCAAGTGTCAGCACATCAGGAGCCGCCCTCCTCCTCCTCCTCGCAGATGAAAACTGATGTGAAGAAGAGCAAAAGAGTCATGATCTTGGCTCACAACTCACGTCCTGCTTTTTCTTTTTAGAAACACATTTAGCACAGTTCATCCGTATGATGATGAAAAAAAAATGTTACCTTATTTTAATTAAATGATTTTTTTTTGGTGGACTGGTGTTTGCGTAGCTGTGGTTATTTCAGTTTTTCTCTTATCATTCATACACCTTGACCTCCTAAAAATAATTTTTCAACCTGGAACGTACAATTAGCAGGCAATAGAACAGGTCACATTGGTCTTGGAACCATCAAAAAGCAGTATTCACACATTCTCGGCATCAATTTTCCTTAAAAACAACTGAAAAAGCAAGGTAAAGAGTGATTGATTTTTTTAATGAAAGTTATTTGATTTAATTTATTTAATTTTCATAATATTTGAAATATGTTGGGATTAATGTGACTCAATATTATCTGCAGCTCTTACACTCCAGGCACCTGATAAAGTGGAACGCAGTGTCTTTGCCTTACATGGCGCTCAGCTCTTCCTCAATCCCAGCAGAAGCACCAGCAGAAGCAGCAGCCTCCGGGTCCTGCCTCATGCACAGCTTAAAATGCAACACCAAGTAATACAACAAACAACAGGGAAAACCATTCACGATCAGACACATCCGTTGATTGCTGGCTCTCAGTAAAGGGACATTGCATCATTACATCACAAAATAGACTACATTTCAAGGTTAAAGAATTACCATGTTCTGCGATTCAGAACGAGGCAGCAAAACTTCCTATAATCTGTTGTGGCCCTATGACATTGTAAAGGAGCAGGCTTGTGAATACATCTCGTTTAATCCAATGGAAATATAACTCTCAACTTTTTTACGTTTTTACCAATAAATAATACTACATTGTTAACTCTGCATAAAGAACCTTGGAATGGAACGTTTTTTGCAGTGAAATGTTTGCTGCATAACCTATACCCTTTCTCTCCTACATCACATTGCATTAGTCATTACAGTGATTAGTGAGCAGGAAGGGCTGCATCACATCGCAATTTGTGTGGAACTTGAATGCGAATTTGTTACAACATGGCGTAACTTACAGTCCTTTCACAAAATTCATGATTTTGTGCTCAATTTTGAGTTTGTAAAGTTTTTCTATAATGTCAATGATTTTATTTTGTGACTGAAATTAAATAATTTTGTGTCTGTAAAATTGGGACTGTAGTTCCACCTTAACCTACTAGTACTGTATGTCTTTGGACTGTGGGAAGAAACTGGAGCACCTGGAAGAAATCCACACAAATGAAGGGAGAACATACAATTCCATCCAGACTGCACCCCAGGAATTGAACCCAGGACCCCAGCTCTGTGAACCACAGTGCCAGCTCATTGCTATAGTCACTATAATTAATGTCAAAACTCATTTGCAAATGAGCAGCCTGGGATCCAAAAGGATCAAGACAAGGATCCAAACAAAGCACTATCCCAAAGCTTGGCTTTGTACCGTATATAATACAGGGCTTGATGCAGAAGGCAGATAATCAAAGTCCATGCAATAATTGCTAAGGGAAAGTGACTTTGTGTTCTTGGAGGGAAGTCACTCAACATGGAGCTGTGTTAGTGAAATGATTGTTCTGATGTACGGCTGATGTCCAAACACTGAAAACATGATTGTGTATGCAATCGCACTCCTGAGCTCCATTGGGTATGATTAAAATAACTTTTTATAGTTCATCACATTCAAAGTGTGTGTACTTGATGAAAGTGTAACACGCATTTGGAGGAGTTATTCAGGATTTTCTTTCATTCAACTATTTCAAGACCCATTATTTTCAGATGTTGTAGTATACGTGAATAATGAAAGGCCTTCATATTACACAATGTAGGAATGACTTCGCAGGTGTGAAGAATAAAAGATTAATTCAGCTCACTTTGGGGAGTTTCACAATGGCCCTCCTTATAGAAATGTGGGTTTGATTAAAGGAGTGAAGAAAAAGCACTGAATAATATTTGCTTCTGTAAACGTAATCATCTCAAAATATGGTTGAAGAAATTGAAGAAGGTTAAACATAATCCAAAACGTATAAGGTCAATTTAAGTACAACCAGAATTCTAGTGTTTATGCAATGCATCTGTGGGTTGATATGAAATATGGCCGTACTTAAACTAAACGAGGTTATCGAGAGCATATTCCGAATACGGCTTTGGCCAGTTGTACTGTGAACTGCGAGGACCGTATCTTATCCTGAACTGGCTGTGCGAATACCGTCCTCTGCTGGCAGAAGGAATAGATTACAACGGCACTGTATTGGCGATTAGTCCTATTGCTAGAATATTGAAACAACAAGGAGTCCGCGGAGTCAAGCAATGCTGAATAAACAAGTACCTGAAATTCAATAGGATTTTGTGTATTGATTACAAATAGGTGTGGAATTCTCATGTACAGTGGTATTCATGGATTCCTTACACAAGCAGCCGTTGTTATGATGCTTTCGTAATCTGAATATAAATCTGTTATCTACTTAAAACTGTAATTATTGAATAGATTAATGTCTTTGAAATGCTTCATTAACTGGGCAGTTTCCATGTTTGGAAATGTTTTTATTTTGATTGCTGATTGCTAGATACTGTATGTTTAATAGGCATGCTGTTAATTTTTTCTACAAGAGCCAAATAAGACAGTTATGCTGTAGTAAGTTCTATATAAGTTATATAACATAAGTTATATTTTGTTCTGAGGTCAATTTGAATCTCATACTAAATAACTGGTGTCCTTTTATCTGAGAAACACTACCTGATTGATCACCTGATGCCTAGAAATTAGCATGCACAGTAGCCCAGCGTTTAGCATTGCTAGCTCACAGTGCTGAGGCCCTGGGTACACTTCTGGACCTGGGGTGCTATCTGTATGGAGCTTGTATGTTCTCCCCATGTTTGCATGAGTTTGCTTTGGGTGCTCCGGCTTCCTCCCACAGTTCAAAGAACTACTGGTAGGTTAATTGGCTTCTGGGATAATTGGTGAGTGTCTGTGTCTTCCCTGCATTGGACTACCATCCAGTCCCAGGTATCTCCTGCTTATTACTTTCTGAGGCTCTGGCTCCCCCGTGCCCCCCGACCCCCTGACCCCCTGACCCTGAATTGGATGAAGCGGTTAGAAAATGGGTGGTTTCTGTTATGCTCTGGTCATGCTCTGCCATAGCAACAACTTGTAAAAAATGCAGATGCTAGGATTTAACTCAAAGAAGGAGCTCAGATCACTGTGTTGGCATCACTGTACAGGTGTCCGGTGTGTTTTAGAACATATGTTAAAATCTTATTTACTAACTTCTAGACTTTTTACCCCCCATATCAGTCTGCAGGTGCACAGTGGTCTGTGGACACCCTCCTTGCTCTGTCGTAAAACAGGAAATAAAAAGCAACTGGTTTTGACTTTAATGCACTGAGACTGTGGAACTCACAGAACTCTCTTGTCAGAAAGGCAGCTTCTAACAGCTTTTAAGTGAAGACTAAGAACACTTTTCTATTTTATTAAAATAGATTATATATGTTTTGTTTAAATATATGTTATAAATGTTAAAACGACAGCTCGTATAAGCTTGTATTTTTACCTTTCGATCATTTTTATAATTGCTTTGAGTTGCTTTTACCATGATAAACAGTACAAAATATGAGGTGTTGAACTTGTCTAAAGTTTTAAAGCGCTTTATGACGTAAAGTGTGATGACAGTCCTTGGCGGTCTATGTAACAATTCTTCTTGAAGTAGGTCATCGGGCCAACAGTATACAAACATTACAGCTCAAGTGCTTTTGTATCTGAACGCTTTTAGCTAAGTTATTTAGCAGCTGCGGTATTAATAATGATTTTAATGGCAAATTCAATTGCAGGTAAAATAAAAATGGCGGATAACTTTCTTTCTAGCTTCGTGAAGCGGTCGCGCTATATTATACATATATACCATAATAAGAAACATAATATGTACAGTAGAATTTTTCACTTTAAGCTGGCATTATCCAGAACCGGGTCAGGGCCCGGACCCGGACCGTGCAGTGTGGTCCGCCGGCCTTCTAAAGATGTTTAGGAAATCGAGGCGCCCTTGGATTTGATTAGAAACTTGCATAATTTCTTAACTTGACCCCATTATCTTAAAAAAAACGGCCAGGCCAAGACCAAAGCATGAAGGCTGCGAGGATCGGGGGACTCTCATTTTTGGTCACAGCGTACAGTAGTAGATCAGTAACCTCTGTTTATCGTGATAACCTTTAATTATTTTCCAGTACTTTTTTAAATGATAAAAAACACATTGTCTCGCCAGTTTTGCTAAAGATACGGTTTTAGTGTTTACGCATAAATTTGTAAGCCGTAGGTTTAAATCTCGTGGTCTTATTTTCTGCATTTTCATCGTAAGGGAAGGCGCTCGTTTGCGATTTACGCGCTGAATATTGTAAGCAGAGGAGCCTTAAGGCACAGCCTCGCCTTAACACCATCGTTTGCATTGTCATTGTCATCCAGAAAAGCAGTCGTAAGAAAATGAATCTGTGGCGGCTCCGAACATTAAAAAAACTATATCTAGACTGCAAATACATCCCAATCTTACTATCAACACGTTTTAAGACCCCTCTCCTTTCCACCGGTATACAAGCTAAGAGAGAAATATTGGAAATCCCATCTGAAGTAGCCCTCGTCTCACCTTCGGAGCTGTGAGCGATGGGGATCATAATGAAAAGGGGTACAGTTGCTTTGAAAATGTGTATGTGATACTTAAATTTAAATCAAATAAAAAGATAAATTATATAACACAGACTGCTATCTATGTCCATGTGTTTAAGACGTATGAATCGGTTTTAAAACAGGCACACCCCTTCTCACAAATCCGACTGGAGTCTCAGTCCGTCGTCGCGATGAATTAGGAGCTCAGATGTAGGCTAAGTGATTGCAATTTACTTATTTAAAAGAACCACTTCAAATCAAAAGGGAGACATTTTGTAATGGTAGTTATCGTATTATAGTATACGATAACTGTATACGTAGTATACGTAATTGTAGATATACAGTACATAAAGGGTATGAATAGGTGTGAGCTTTTACTGTATATTTAATATTTTATCTGACCCACTTGTAGAAACCGCCTACTCAGATTTATTTAAGTGGTCTGCCACCATAAAGACAGAAAAATATAATGACACCCTGTTACATTAACTGTAAAATAAACGCCGTAACTGCGGCCATATGAAAATTTGGATAAAGATTATACAAACATCCTAAGGAGCTCTATGACATATGAGCGTCGTAATAATGGTTGGTGACCTGACGTAACAGTGCTCCCTGAATTACGTGATCTGTATATACCCAAATACAGATATATCACATAGGGAGATGCAGTCAAACATTGCATTGCTATCGTCGTGGTGAACTATTTCTCCGCTGTTTAAAACTTGTTTGGTAAGTGTCATCAAATATGCTTGTCAATTTGTAGCGAAATCGATATACTGTATCATAATCCTTCAGCTATCTATAATGTAGTGAAACGGCTAATTAATATTGATAAATTCCCTTATTCACAGTGACTTTTGCTCAAACCCCTGTTGCATAATGGGTTAATTTTATATAAAAAAACATTTATATCATAGATATAATACAAGCTTTGAAATGAAATAGCACATTTCCAGGTTTCAGTTAAACATTTTTAAAAAAGCTCATGACTTTAAGCATTCTGAACATTGAGAATGTTATTTGGGAAACAAATGTTTATTATAATGTTTATGTTTAGGATCTGTCTCCTACTGAGTCAGCATGCAGCATTCAACACCATTAGGTTTAATATTCAAAAGTTGTGTATTTCCTGAATTGTTTTTTTTTATTCTTTTCTATTAGACCATACTAGACTGTGCAGGATATCATTTATTTGCCATTTTTGCCTTTTCCAGATACCTGGGAAACAAAGCTCATATCTCATTTGCCAATGGAGCCCAGTCCTAAGCCTGGTGCTCTGTCCCCCTCCCCGAAGGACACAGACTCGAATCGACCCGCGCCCTTAAGGCAACAGGATCTGATCTCCAAGTACTGCCCGCCTCCCAAGATACAGCTTCTGAAGGACACCTTCCAAGAGAAACTGATGCAGGAAAAGGAGAAAAAAATGATCGCCATGTACAATCGTCGGCAGGAGGCAGCTCTACAGAAGATGAGAAAATGTTTCCAATATGTCAAATACGCTGCGGAGAAGAAGATGGGGAACAGATATCGCTTCCAAGCCCAACAGAGCCCCGAGAAGAACATTGTGGGGTAGGATCGGTCTTACCCCCTGAAGCCTATGGGTAACAGGAAAGTCTCCGGCCCTGGTGAGGTTCAGGCTGTGGACCGCCCGGAAGCACAGAGTGATTCCTTGTTTGCCCCCACCCCGCCTCAGGATGGTCATGAGAGGCCCTGCAAGAGGCCGGGCAGGAGGGGCTCAAGAGTATGCAAACCTAAGGACAGGACTGTCCTCCCCATGGTGGCGACCCCTCCAGGGCAATGCCCTTCTCATGCCAATGGGAAGGAGCACTTTCAGTTGCAAGAGGAGCTACGAAAAGTGGCCGAGGCAGAGGCCGCGCTGAAGGAGGAGCATCGCCGGAGGGAGGCCAGCCTGCAGGATGAGATACGCCGGAAGGAGGCCATGATGAAGGACGAGATTCGCCAGAAGGAGGCCATGATGCAGGCGAAGCTCTTCAGAGCTCAGGAGGAGCTGAGGATGGTTCCGAGAGAGATGGAAGACTCCAGAGAGGTGGCCGGAAGGGAAAATAGAGGCGAGGCAGAGCGAGCTTTGCCCCAGAGGACCATGGGCCAACCACCGCTCTAAGGCCGTGCCTCTTCTCACCTGCAGAATGGAGAAGCAAAAAGCCTTCACTCCAAGGAAAGCCCTTCCTATCAGAGGAGACAACCTTGATTATGGTTCTCCAATGGAAGATGGCGAATGCGCAAAATCGCACTTTCCCTCTGCGCTTTCCCATCAGGAGAGACGTCAAGTGAGCCCTTGCAGCCGTGGGCTAGAAGACGTCCCCTGTGGAAGGAGAAAGATCTCAAGAAAGCAAGGCTCCCTGAAAGCGACGTGTCAGCGGCACAGGCCGCGCAGGGCCACTTCAGAAATAACACCACATGTCTGGATGAACAAACTCTGTCAGTGGAAAACAGATATTTGTCCCCTACAAGTCTGATCTGCCCTACCGCTGAGCAATTTCCATATGAGAATAGCCAGAGTGGAAACCCTCAGCTGGTGCCCTGTGAACTGTGTCACGGGAAGTTTGCTGTAGAGAGGCTGGAGAAACACAGCAAGATCTGCAAGAAGCTTCAGAATTCAAAGAGGAAGGTTTTTGACTCTTTCAAGCACAGGGCCAAGGGAACAGAACTGGAGACATACATGCATAAGAAGAAGGTTAAACCGCCAATCGTGGTAAGGGCTATCCTTAAACTCTTTCCAAGCTTCCCTTTTTTTCTCCTAGAGTCAGACTCAGCTTATAAATCAATGTAGACAATAAATAAGTGTTTTATGAAGTACTCTTCTGAAAAACTGCCGCAAAGGCACATTTGCCAGACAGAATAAATGTGTCTTAGTGACTTCTGAATTCTGTTGTAAAAATCTACATATCAAGCAAATAGCACTCACAGGAAACAAAACCATAACTACGTAAATTGTACTCTCTACCCAATGACCTGAAAGGTAGCCCCAGAAAGCTACGTTATTACTGTATTGATATTTTCTTGCCTTGTGAATGGTTTGCGACCAGACTGTGTACGCAGTGCTAGTCTGGACTTTTTCTGGAAGCTGTTTTATTGGTTTCATTTCCTGTTCCCAGCTGAGAAAGAACAACTGGAGGCAGAAGCACGAGGATTTCATTCGGAGCATCAAACAGGCCAGGGAGGTGCAGCAGGTGATCACGCAAGGAGGGAAAGTTGTGAACCTGCCCCAGCCCCCCGCGAATCCAAACCCCGACTACGTGCCCTGCCCTCACTGCGGCCGGCGCTTTGCCCCCAGGCCGGCACAGAGGCACTTCCCCAAGTGTCAGCACATCAGGAGCCGCCCTCCTCCTCCTCCTCGCAGATGAAAACTGATGTGAAGAAGAGCAAAAGAGTCATGATCTTGGCTCACGACTCACGTCCTGCTTTTTCTTTTTAGAAACACATTTAGCACAGTTCATCTGTATGATGATGAAAAAAAAATGTTACCTTATTTTAATTAAATGATTTTTTTTTGGTGGACTGGTGTTTGCGTAGCTGTGGTTATTTCAGTTTTTCTCTTATCATTCATACACCTTGACCTCCTAAAAATAATTTTTCAACCTGGAACGTACAATTAGCAGGCAATAGAACAGGTCACATTGGTCTTGGAACCATCAAAAAGCAGTATTCACACATTCTCGGCATCAATTTTCCTTAAAAACAACTGAAAAAGCAAGGTAAAGAGTGATTGATTTTTTTAATGAAAGTTATTTGATTTAATTTATTTAATTTTCATAATATTTGAAATATGTTGGGATTAATGTGACTCAATATTATCTGCAGCTCTTACACTCCAGGCACCTGATAAAGTGGAACGCAGTGTCTTTGCCTTACATGGCGCTCAGCTCTTCCTCAATCCCAGCAGAAGCACCAGCAGAAGCAGCAGCCTCCGGGTCCTGCCTCATGCACAGCTTAAAATGCAACACCAAGTAATACAACAAACAACGGGGAAAACCATTCACGATCAGACACATCCGTTGATTGCTGGCTCTCAGTAAAGGGACATTGCATCATTACATCACAAAATAGACTACATTTCAAGGTTAAAGAATTACCATGTTCTGCGATTCAGAACGAGGCAGCAAAACTTCCTATAATCTGTTGTGGCCCTGTGACATTGTAAAGGAGCAGGCTTGTGAATACATCTCGTTTAATCCAATGGAAATATTGCTCTCAACTTTTTTACGTTTTTGCCAATAAATAATACTACATTGTTAACTCTGCATAAAGAACCTTGGAATGGAACGTTTTTTGCAGTGAAATGTTTGCTGCATAACCTATACCCTTTCTCTCCTACATCACATTGCATTAGTCATTACAGTGATTAGTGAGCAGGAAGGGCTGCATCACATCGCAATTTGTGTGGAACTTGAATGCGAATTTGTTACAACATGGCGTAACTTACAGTCCTTTCACAAAATTCATGATTTTGTGCTCAATTTTGAGTTTGTAAAGTTTTTCTATAATGTCAATGATTTTATTTTGTGACTGAAATTAAATAATTTTGTGTCTGCAAAATTGGGACTGTAGTTCCACCTTAACCTACTAGTACTGTATGTCTTTGGACTGTGGGAAGAAACTGGAGCACCTGGAAGAAATCCACTCAAATGAAGGGAGAACATACAATTCCATCCAGACTGCACCCCAGGAATTGAACCCAGGACCCCAGCTCTGTGAACCACAGTGCCAGCTCATTGCTATAGTCACTATAATTAATGTCAAAACTCATTTGCAAATGAGCAGCCTGGGATCCAAAAGGATCAAGACAAGGATCCAAACAAAGCACTATCCCAATGCTTGGCTTTGTACCGTATATAATACAGGGCTTGATGCAGAAGGCAGATAATCAAAGTCCATGCAATAATTGCTAAGGGAAAGTGACTTTGTGTTCTTAGAGGGAAGTCACTCAACATGGAGCTGTGTTAGTGAAATGATTGTTCTGATGTACGGCTGATGTCCAAACACTGAAAACATGATTGTGTATGCAATCGCACTCCTGAGCTCCATTGGGTATGGTTAAAATAACTTTTTATAGTTCATCACATTCAAAGTGTGTGTACTTGATGAAAGTGTAACACGCATTTGGAGGAGTTATTCAGGATTTTCTTTCAATCAACTATTTCAAGACCCATTATTTTCAGATGTTGTAGTATACGTGAATAATGAAAGGCCTTCATATTACACAATGTAGGAATGACTTCGCAGGTGTGAAGAATAAAAGATTAATTCAGCTCACTTTGGGGAGTTTCACAATGGCCCTCCTTATAGAAATGTGGGTTTGATTAAAGGAGTGAAGAAAAAGCACTGAATAATATTTGCTTCTGTAAACGTAATCATCTCAAAATATGGTTGAAGAAATTGAAGAAGGTTAAACAGAATCCAAAACGTATAAGGTCAATTTAAGTACAACCAGAATTCTAGTGTTTATGCAATGCATCTGTGGGTTGATATGAAATATGGCCGTACTTAAACTAAACGAGGTTATCGAGAGCATATTCCGAATACGGCT
This sequence comes from Lepisosteus oculatus, assembly GCF_040954835.1. NCBI lineage: Eukaryota > Metazoa > Chordata > Actinopteri > Semionotiformes > Lepisosteidae > Lepisosteus > Lepisosteus oculatus. The sequence goes on along the minus strand of NW_027168053.1, from coordinate 1,385,308 downwards.
TTGGCCAGTTGTACTGTGAACTGCGAGGACCGTATCTTATCCTGAACTGGCTGTGCGAATACCGTCCTCTGCTGGCAGAAGGAATAGATTACAACGGCACTGTATTGGCGATTAGTCCTATTGCTAGAATATTGAAACAACAAGGAGTCCGCGGAGTCAAGCAATGCTGAATAAACAAGTACCTGAAATTCAATAGGATTTTGTGTATTGATTACAAATAGGTGTGGAATTCTCATGTACAGTGGTATTCATGGATTCCTTACACAAGCAGCAGTTGTTATGATGCTTTCGTAATCTGAATATAAATCTGTTATCTACTTAAAACTGTAATTATTGAATAGATTAATGTATTTGAAATGCTTCATTAACTGGGCAGTTTCCATGTTTGGAAATGTTTTTATTTTGATTGCTGATTGCTAGATACTGTATGTTTAATAGGCATGCTGTTAATATTTTCTACAAGAGCCAAATAAGACAGTTATGCTGTAGTAAGTTCTATATAAGTTATATAACATAAGTTATATTTTGTTCTGAGGTCAATTTGAATCTCATACTAAATAACTGGTGTCCTTTTATCTGAGAAACACTACCTGATTGATCACCTGATGCCTAGAAATTAGCATGCACAGTAGCCCAGCGTTTAGCATTGCTAGCTCACAGTGCTGAGGCCCTGGGTACACTTCTGGACCTGGGGTGCTATCTGTATGGAGCTTGTATGTTCTCCCCATGTTTGCATGAGTTTGCTTTGGGTGCTCCGGCTTCCTCCCACAGTTCAAAGAACTACTGGTAGGTTAATTGGCTTCTGGGATAATTGGTGAGTGTCTGTGTCTTCCCTGCATTGGACTACCATCCAGTCCCAGGTATCTCCTGCTTATTACTTTCTGAGGCTCTGGCTCCCCCGTGCCCCCCGACCCCCTGACCCCCTGACCCTGAATTGGATGAAGCGGTTAGAAAATGGGTGGTTTCTGTTATGCTCTGGTCATGCTCTGCCATAGCAACAACTTGTAAAAAATGCAGATGCTAGGATTTAACTCAAAGAAGGAGCTCAGATCACTGTGTTGGCATCACTGTACAGGTGTCCGGTGTGTTTTAGAACATGTGCTAAAATCTTATTTACTAACTTCTAGACTTTTTACCCCCCCTATCAGTCTGCAGGTGCACAGTGGTCTGTGGACACCCTCCTTGCTCTGTCGTAAAACAGGAAATAAAAAGCAACTGGTTTTGACTTTAATGCACTGAGACTGTGGAACTCACAGAACTCTCTTGTCAGAAAGGCAGCTTCTAACAGCTTTTAAGTGAAGACTAAGAACACTTTTCTATTTTATTAAAATAGATTATATATGTTTTGTTTAAATATATGTTATAAATGTTAAAACGACAGCTCGTATAAGCTTGTATTTTTACCTTTCGATCATTTTTATAATTGCTTTGAGTTGCTTTTACCATGATAAACAGTACAAAATATGAGGTGTTGAACTTGTCAAAAGTTTTAAAGCGCTTTATGACGTAAAGTGTGATGACAGTCCTTGGCGGTCTATGTAACAATTCTTCTTGAAGTAGGTCATCGGGCCAACAGTATATAAACATTACAGCTCAAGTGCTTTTGTATCTGAACGCTTTTAGGTAAGTAATTTAGCAGCTGCGGTATTAATCGTGATTTTAATGGCAAATTCAATTGCAGGTAAAATAAAAATGGCGGATAACTTTCTTTCTAGCTTCGTGAAGCGGTCGCGCCACATTATACATATATACCATAATAAGAAACATAATATGTACAGTAGAATTTTTCACTTTAAGCTGGCATTATCCAGAACCGGGTCAGGGCCCGGACCCGGACCGTGCAGTGTGGTCCGTCGGCCTTCTAAAGATGTTTAGGAGATCGGGGCGCCCTTGGATTTGATTAGAAACTTGCATAATTTCTTAACTTGACCCCATTATCTTAAAAAAAACGGCCAGGCCAAGACCAAAGCATGAAGGCTGCGAGGATCGGGGGACTCTCATTTTTGGTCACAGCGTACAGTAGTAGATCAGTAACCTCTGTTTATCGTGATAACCTTTAATTATTTTCCAGTACTTTTTTAAATGATAAAACACATTGTCTCGCCAGTTTTGCTAAAGATACGGTTTTAGTGTTTACGCATAAATTTGTAAGCCGTAGGTTTAAATCTCGTGGTCTTATTTTCTGCATTTTCATCGTAAGGGAAGGCGCTCGTTTGCGATTTACGCGCTGAATATTGTAAGCAGAGGAGCCTTAAGGCACAGCCTCGCCTTAACACCATCGTTTGCATTGTCATTGTCATCCAGAAAAGCAGTCGTAAGAAAATGAATCTGTGGCGGCTCCGAACATTAAAAAAACTATATCTAGACTGCAAATACATCCCAATCTTACTATCAACACGTTTTAAGACCCCTCTCCTTTCCACCGGTATACAAGCTAAGAGAGAAATATTGGAAATCCCATCTGAAGTAGCCCTCGTCTCACCTTCGGAGCTGTGAGCGATGGGGATCATAATTAAAAGGGGTACAGTTACTTTGAAAATGTGTATGTGATACTTAAATTTAAATCAAATAAAAAGATAAATTATATAACACAGACTGCTATCTATGTCCATGTGTTTAAGACGTATGAATCGGTTTTAAAACAGGCACACCCCTTCTCACAAATCCGACTGGAGTCTCAGTCCGTCGTCGCGATGAATTAGGAGCTCAGATGTAGGCTAAGTGATTGCAATTTACTTATTTAAAAGAACCACTTCAAATCAAAAGGGAGACATTTTGTAATGGTAGTTATCGTATTATAGTATACGATAACTGTATACGTAGTATACGTAATTGTAGATATACAGTACATAAAGGGTATGAATAGGTGTGAGCTTTTACTGTATATTTAATATTTTATCTGACCCACTTGTAGAAACCGCCTACTCAGATTTATTTAAGTGGTCTGCCACCATAAAGACAGAAAAATATAATGACACCCTGTTACATTAACTGTAAAATAAACGCCGTAACTGCGGCCATATGAAAATTTGGATAAAGATTATACAAACATCCTAAGGAGCTCTATGACATATGAGCGTCGTAATAATGGTTGGTGACCTGACGTAACAGTGCTCCCTGAATTACGTGATCTGTATATACCCAAATACAGATATATCACATAGGGAGATGCAGTCAAACATTGCATTGCTATCGTCGTGGTGAACTATTTCTCCGCTGTTTAAAACTTGTTTGGTAAGTGTCATCAAATATGCTTGTCAATTTGTAGCGAAATCGATATACTGTATCATAATCCTTCAGCTATCTATAATGTAGTGAAACGGCTAATTAATATTGATAAATTCCCTTATTCACAGTGACTTTTGCTCAAACCCCTGTTGCATAATGGGTTAATTTTATATAAAAAAACATTTATATCATAGATATAATACAAGCTTTGAAATGAAATAGCACATTTCCAGGTTTCAGTTAAACATTTTTAAAAAAGCTCATGACTTTAAGCATTCTGAACATTGAGAATGTTATTTGGGAAACAAATGTTTATTATAATGTTTATGTTTAGGATCTGTCTCCTACTGAGTCAGCATGCAGCATTCAACACCATTAGGTTTAATATTCAAAAGTTGTGTATTTCCTGAATTGTTTTTTTTTTATTCTTTTCTATTAGACCATACTAGACTGTGCAGGATATCATTTATTTGCCATTTTTGCCTTTTCCAGATACCTGGGAAACAAAGCTCATATCTCATTTGCCAATGGAGCCCAGTCCTAAGCCTGGTGCTCTGTCCCCCTCCCCGAAGGACACAGACTCGAATCGACCCGCGCCCTTAAGGCGACAGGATCTGATCCACGTACTGCCCGCCTCCCAAGATACAGCTTCTGAAGGACACCTTCCAAGAGAAACTGATGCAGGAAAAGGAGAAAAAAATGATCGCCATGTACAATCGTCGGCAGGAGGGAGCTCTACAGAAGATGAGAAAATGTTTCCAATATGTCAAATACGCTGCGGAGAAGAAGATGGGGAATAGCTATCGCTTCCAAGCCCAACAGGGCCCCGAGAAGAACATTGTGGGGTATGATCGGTCTTACCCCCTGAAGCCTATGGGTAACAGGAAAGTCTCCGGCCCTGGTGAGGTTCGGGCTGTGGACCGCCCGGAAGCACAGAGTGATTCCTTGTTTGCCCCCACCCCGCCTCAGGATGGTCATGAGAGGCCCTGCGAGAGGCCGGGCAGGAGGGGCTCAAGAGTACGCAAACCTAAGGACAGGACTGTCCTCCCCATGGTGGCGACCCCTCCAGGGCAATGCCCTTCTCATGCCAATGGGAAGGAGCACTTTCAGTTGCAAGAGGAGCTACGAAAAGTGGCCGAGGCAGAGGCCGCGCTGAAGGAGGAGCATCGCCGGAGGGAGGCCAGCCTGCAGGATGAGATGCGCCGGAAGGAGGCCATGATGAAGGACGAGATTCGCCAGAAGGAGGCCATGATGCAGGCGAAGCTCTTCAGAGCTCAGGAGGAGCTGAGGATGGTTCCGAGAGAGATGGAAGACTCCAGAGAGGTGGCCGGAAGGGAAAATAGAGGCGAGGCAGAGCGAGCTTTGCCCCAGAGGACCATGGGCCAACCACCGCTCTAAGGCCGTGCCTCTTCTGACCTGCAGAATGGAGAAGCAAAAAGCCTTCACTCCAAGGAAAGCCCTTCCTATCAGAGGAGACAACCTTGATTATGGTTCTCCAATGGAAGATGGCGGATGCGCAGAATCGCACTTTCCCTCTGCGCTTTCCCATCAGGAGAGACGTCAAGTGAGCCCTTGCAGCCGTGGGCTAGAAGACGTCCCCTGTGGAAGGACCAGAGTGGAAACCCTCAGCTGGTGCCCTGTGAACTGTGTCACGGGAAGTTTGCTGTAGAGAGGCTGGAGAAACACAGCAAGATCTGCAAGAAGCTTCAGAATTCAAAGAGGAAGGTTTTTGACTCTTTCAAGCACAGGGCCAAGGGAACAGAACTGGAGACATACATCCATAAGAAGAAGGTTAAACCGCCAATCGTGGTAAGGGCTATCCTTAAACTCTTTCCAAGCTTCCCTTTTTTTCTCCTAGAGTCAGACTCAGCTTATAAATCAATGTAAACAATAAATAAGTGTTTTATGAAGTACTCTTCTGAAAAACTGCCGCAAAGGCACATTTGCCAGACAGAATAAATGTGTCTTAGTGACTTCTGAATTCTGTTGTAAAAATCTACATATCAAGCAAATAGCACTCACAGGAAACAAAACCATAACTACGTAAATTGTACTCTCTACCCAATGACCTGAAAGGTAGCCCCAGAAAGCTACGTTATTACTGTATTGATATTTTCTTGCCTTGTGAATGGTTTGCGACCAGACTGTGTACGCAGTGCTAGTCTGGACTTTTTCTGGAAGCTGTTTTATTGGTTTCATTTCCTGTTCCCAGCTGAGAAAGAACAACTGGAGGCAGAAGCACGAGGATTTCATTCGGAGCATCAAACAGGCCAGGGAGGTGCAGCAGGTGATCACGCAAGGAGGGAAAGTTGTGAACCTGCCCCAGCCCCCCGCGAATCCAAACCCCGACTACGTGCCCTGCCCTCACTGCGGCCGGCGCTTTGCCCCCAGGCCGGCACAGAGGCACTTCCCCAAGTGTCAGCACATCAGGAGCCGCCCTCCTCCTCCTCCTCGCAGATGAAAACTGATGTGAAGAAGAGCAAAAGAGTCATGATCTTGGCTCACAACTCACGTCCTGCTTTTTCTTTTTAGAAACACATTTAGCACAGTTCATCCGTATGATGATGAAAAAAAAATGTTACCTTATTTTAATTAAATGATTTTTTTTTGGTGGACTGGTGTTTGCGTAGCTGTGGTTATTTCAGTTTTTCTCTTATCATTCATACACCTTGACCTCCTAAAAATAATTTTTCAACCTGGAACGTACAATTAGCAGGCAATAGAACAGGTCACATTGGTCTTGGAACCATCAAAAAGCAGTATTCACACATTCTCGGCATCAATTTTCCTTAAAAACAACTGAAAAAGCAAGGTAAAGAGTGATTGATTTTTTTAATGAAAGTTATTTGATTTAATTTATTTAATTTTCATAATATTTGAAATATGTTGGGATTAATGTGACTCAATATTATCTGCAGCTCTTACACTCCAGGCACCTGATAAAGTGGAACGCAGTGTCTTTGCCTTACATGGCGCTCAGCTCTTCCTCAATCCCAGCAGAAGCACCAGCAGAAGCAGCAGCCTCCGGGTCCTGCCTCATGCACAGCTTAAAATGCAACACCAAGTAATACAACAAACAACAGGGAAAACCATTCACGATCAGACACATCCGTTGATTGCTGGCTCTCAGTAAAGGGACATTGTATCATTACATCACAAAATAGACTACATTTCAAGGTTAAAGAATTACCATGTTCTGCGATTCAGAACGAGGCAGCAAAACTTCCTATAATCTGTTGTGGCCCTATGACATTGTAAAGGAGCAGGCTTGTGAATACATCTCGTTTAATCCAATGGAAATATAACTCTCAACTTTTTTACGTTTTTGCCAATAAATAATACTACATTGTTAACTCTGCATAAAGAACCTTGGAATGGAACGTTTTTTGCAGTGAAATGTTTGCTGCATAACCTATACCCTTTCTCTCCTACATCACATTGCATTAGTCATTACAGTGATTAGTGAGCAGGAAGGGCTGCATCACATCGCAATTTGTGTGGAACTTGAATGCGAATTTGTTACAACATGGCGTAACTTACAGTCCTTTCACAAAATTCATGATTTTGTGCTCAATTTTGAGTTTGTAAAGTTTTTCTATAATGTCAATGATTTTATTTTGTGACTGAAATTAAATAATTTTGTGTCTGCAAAATTGGGACTGTAGTTCCACCTTAACCTACTAGTACTGTATGTCTTTGGACTGTGGGAAGAAACTGGAGCACCTGGAAGAAATCCACACAAATGAAGGGAGAACATACAATTCCATCCAGACTGCACCCCAGGAATTGAACCCAGGACCCCAGCTCTGTGAACCACAGTGCCAGCTCATTGCTATAGTCACTATAATTAATGTCAAAACTCATTTGCAAATGAGCAGCCTGGGATCCAAAAGGATCAAGACAAGGATCCAAACAAAGCACTATCCCAAAGCTTGGCTTTGTACCGTATATAATACAGGGCTTGATGCAGAAGGCAGATAATCAAAGTCCATGCAATAATTGCTAAGGGAAAGTGACTTTGTGTTCTTGGAGGGAAGTCACTCAACATGGAGCTGTGTTAGTGAAATGATTGTTCTGATGTACGGCTGATGTCCAAACACTGAAAACATGATTGTGTATGCAATCGCACTCCTGAGCTCCATTGGGTATGGTTAAAATAACTTTTTATAGTTCATCACATTCAAAGTGTGTGTACTTGATGAAAGTGTAACACGCATTTGGAGGAGTTATTCAGGATTTTCTTTCATTCAACTATTTCAAGACCCATTATTTTCAGATGTTGTAGTATACGTGAATAATGAAAGGCCTTCATATTACACAATGTAGGAATGACTTCGCAGGTGTGAAGAATAAAAGATTAATTCAGCTCACTTTGGGGAGTTTCACAATGGCCCTCCTTATAGAAATGTGGGTTTGATTAAAGGAGTGAAGAAAAAGCACTGAATAATATTTGCTTCTGTAAACGTAATCATCTCAAAATATGGTTGAAGAAATTGAAGAAGGTTAAACATAATCCAAAACGTATAAGGTCAATTTAAGTACAACCAGAATTCTAGTGTTTATGCAATGCATCTGTGGGTTGATATGAAATATGGCCGTACCTAAACTAAACAAGGTTATCGAGAGCATATTCCGAATACGGCTTTGGCCAGTTGTACTGTGAACTGCGAGGACCGTATCTTATCCTGAACTGGCTGTGCGAATACCGTCCTCTGCTGGCAGAAGGAATAGATTACAACTGCACTGTATTGGCGATTAGTCCTATTGCTAGAATATTGAAACAACAAGGAGTCCGCGGAGTCAAGCAATGCTGAATAAACAAGTACCTGAAATTCAATAGGATTTTGTGTATTGATTACAAATAGGTGTGGATTTCTCATGTACAGTGGTATTCATGGATTCCTTACACAAGCAGCCGTTGTTATGATGCTTTCGTAATCTGAATATAAATCTGTTATCTACTTAAAACTGTAATTATTGAATAGATTAATGTCTTTGAAATGCTTCATTAACTGGGCAGTTTCCATGTTTGGAAATGTTTTTATTTTGATTGCTGATTGCTAGATACTGTATGTTTAATAGGCATGCTGTTAATTTTTTCTACAAGAGCCAAATAAGACAGTTATGCTGTAGTAAGTTCTATATAAGTTATATAACATAAGTTATATTTTGTTCTGAGGTCAATTTGAATCTCATACTAAATAACTGGTGTCCTTTTATCTGAGAAACACTACCTGATTGATCACCTGATGCCTAGAAATTAGCATGCACAGTAGCCCAGCGTTTAGCATTGCTAGCTCACAGTGCTGAGGCCCTGGGTACACTTCTGGACCTGGGGTGCTATCTGTATGGAGCTTGTATGTTCTCCCCATGTTTGCATGAGTTTGCTTTGGGTGCTCCGGCTTCCTCCCACAGTTCAAAGAACTACTGGTAGGTTAATTGGCTTCTGGGATAATTGGTGAGTGTCTGTGTCTTCCCTGCATTGGACTACCATCCAGTCCCAGGTATCTCCTGCTTATTACTTTCTGAGGCTCTGGCTCCCCCGTGCCCCCCAACCCCCTGACCCTGAATTGGATGAAGCGGTTAGAAAATGGGTGGTTTCTGTTATGCTCTGGTCATGCTCTGCCATAGCAACAACTTGTAAAAAATGCAGATGCTAGGATTTAACTCAAAGAAGGAGCTCAGATCACTGTGTTGGCATCACTGTACAGGTGTCCGGTGTGTTTTAGAACATGTGCTAAAATCTTATTTACTAACTTCTAGACTTTTTACCCCCCATATCAGTCTGCAGGTGCACAGTGGTCTGTGGACACCCTCCTTGCTCTGTCGTAAAAGAGGAAATAAAAAGCAACTGGTTTTGACTTTAATGCACTGAGACTGTGGAACTCACAGAACTCTCTTGTCAGAAAGGCAGCTTCTAACAGCTTTTAAGTGAAGACTAAGAACACTTTTCTATTTTATTAAAATAGATTATATATGTTTTGTTTAAATATATGTTATAAATGTTAAAACGACAGCTCGTATAAGCTTGTATTTTTACCTTTCGATCATTTTTATAATTGCTTTGAGTTGCTTTTACCATGATAAACAGTACAAAATATGAGGTGTTGAACTTGTCTAAAGTTTTAAAGCGCTTTATGACGTAAAGTGTGATGACAGTCCTTGGCGGTCTATGTAACAATTCTTCTAGAAGTAGGTCATCGGGCCAACAGTATACAAACATTACAGCTCAAGTGCTTTTGTATCTGAACGCTTTTAGGTAAGTTATTTAGCAGCTGCGGTATTAATAATGATTTTAATGGCAAATTCAATTGCAGGTAAAATAAAAATGGCGGATAACTTTCTTTCTAGCTTCGTGAAGCGGTCGCGCTATATTATACATATATACCATAATAAGAAACATAATATGTACAGTAGAATTTTTCACTTTAAGCTGGCATTATCCAGAACCGGGTCAGGGCCCGGACCCGGACCGTGCAGTGTGGTCCGCCGGCCTTCTAAAGATGTTTAGGAGATCGAGGCGCCCTTGGATTTGATTAGAAACTTGCATAATTTCTTAACTTGACCCCATTATCTTAAAAAAAACGGCCAGGCCAAGACCAAAGCATGAAGGCTGCGAGGATCGGCGGACTCTCGTTTTTGGTCACAGCGTACAGTAGTAGATCAGTAACCTCTGTTTATCGTGATAACCTTTAATTATTTTCCAGTACTTTTTTAAATGATAAAACACATTGTCTCGCCAGTTTTGCTAAAGATACGGTTTTAGTGTTTAAGCATAAATTTGTAAGCCGTAGGTTTAAATCTCGTGGTCTTATTTTCTGCATTTTCATCGTAAGGGAAGGCGCTCGTTTGCGATTTACGCGCTGAATATTGTAAGCAGAGGAGCCTTAAGGCACAGCCTCGCCTTAACACCATCGTTTGCATTGTCATTGTCATCCAGAAAAGCAGTCGTAAGAAAATGAATCTGTGGCGGCTCCGAACATTAAAAAAACTATATCTAGACTGCAAATACATCCCAATCTTACAACAACACGTTTTAAGACCCCTCTCCTTTCCACCGGTATACAAGCTAAGAGAGAAATATTGGAAATCCCATCTGAAGTAGCCCTCGTCTCACCTTCGGAGCTGTGAGCGATGGGGATCATAATTAAAAGGGGTACAGTTACTTTGAAAATGTGTATGTGATACTTAAATTTAAATAAAATAAAAAGATAAATTATATAACACAGACTGCTATCTATGTCCATGTGTTTAAGACGTATGAATCGGTTTTAAAACAGGCACACCCCTTCTCACAAATCCGACTGGAGTCTCAGTCCGTCGTCGCGATGAATTAGGAGCTCAGATGTAGGCTAAGTGATTGCAATTTACTTATTTAAAAGAACCACTTCAAATCAAAAGGGAGACATTTTGTAATGGTAGTTATCGTATTATAGTATACGATAACTGTATACGTAGTATACGTAATTGTAGATATACAGTACATAAAGGGTATGAATAGGTGTGAGCTTTTACTGTATATTTAATATTTTATCTGACCCACTTGTAGAAACCGCCTACTCAGATTTATTTAAGTGGTCTGCCACCATAAAGACAGAAAAATATAATGACACCCTGTTACATTAACTGTAAAATAAACGCCGTAACTGCGGCCATATGAAAATTTGGATAAAGATTATACAAACATCCTAAGGAGCTCTATGACATATGAGCGTCGTAATAATGGTTGGTGACCTGACGTAACAGTGCTCCCTGAATTACGTGATCTGTATATACCCAAATACAGATATATCACATAGGGAGATGCAGTCAAACATTGCATTGCTATCGTCGTGGTGAACTATTTCTCCGCTGTTTAAAACTTGTTTGGTAAGTGTCATCAAATATGCTTGTCAATTTGTAGCGAAATCGATATACTGTATCATAATCCTTCAGCTATCTATAATGTAGTGAAACGGCTAATTAATATTGATAAATTCCCTTATTCACAGTGACTTTTGCTCAAACCCCTGTTGCATAATGGGTTAATTTTATATAAAAAAACATTTATATCATAGATATGATACAAGCTTTGAAATGAAATAGCACATTTCCAGGTTTCAGTTAAACATTTTTAAAAAAGCTCATGACTTTAAGCATTCTGAACATTGAGAATGTTATTTGGGAAACAAATGTTTATTATAATGTTTATGTTTAGGATCTGTCTCCTACTGAGTCAGCATGCAGCATTCAACACCATTAGGTTTAATATTAAAAAGTTGTGTATTTCCTGAATTGTTTTTTTTTATTCTTTTCTATTAGACCATACTAGACTGTGCAGGATATCATTTATTTGCCATTTTTGCCTTTTCCAGATACCTGGGAAACAAAGCTCATATCTCATTTGCCAATGGAGCCCAGTCCTAAGCCTGGTGCTCTGTCCCCCTCCCCGAAGGACACAGACTCGAATCGACCCGCGCCCTTAAGGCAACAGGATCTGATCTCCACGTACTGCCCGCCTCCCAAGATACAGCTTCTGAAGGACACCTTCCAAGAGAAACTGATGCAGGAAAAGGAGAAAAAAATGATCGCCATGTACAATCGGCGGCAGGAGGCAGCTCTACAGAAGATGAGAAAATGTTTCCAATATGTCAAATACGCTGCGGAGAAGAAGATGGGGAACAGCTATCGCTTCCAAGCCCAACAGGGCCCCGAGAAGAACATTGTGGGGTATGATCGGTCTTACCCCCTGAAGCCTATGGGTAACAGGAAAGTCTCCGGCCCTGGTGAGGTTCAGGCTGTGGACCGCCCGGAAGCACAGAGTGATTCCTTGTTTGCCCCCACCCCGCCTCAGGATGGTCATGAGAGGCCCTGCAAGAGGCCGGGCAGGAGGGGCTCAAGAGTATGCAAACCTAAGGACAGGACTGTCCTCCCCATGGTGGCGACCCCTCCAGGGCAATGCCCTTCTCATGCCAATGGGAAGGAGCACTTTCAGTTGCAAGAGGAGCTACGAAAAGTGGCCGAGGCAGAGGCCGCGCTGAAGGAGGAGCATCGCCGGAGGGAGGCCAGCCTGCAGGATGAGATGCGCCGGAAGGAGGCCATGATGAAGGACGAGATTCGCCAGAAGGAGGCCATGATGCAGGCGAAGCTCTTCAGAGCTCAGGAGGAGCTGAGGATGGTTCCGAGAGAGATGGAAGACTCCAGAGAGGTGGCCGGAAGGGAAAATAGAGGCGAGGCAGAGCGAGCTTTGCCCCAGAGGACCATGGGCCAACCACCGCTCTAAGGCCGTGCCTCTTCTCACCTGCAGAATGGAGAAGCAAAAAGCCTTCACTCCAAGGAAAGCCCTTCCTATCAGAGGAGACAACCTTGATTATGGTTCTCCAATGGAAGATGGCGAATGCGCAAAATCGCACTTTCCCTCTGCGCTTTCCCATCAGGAGAGACGTCAAGTGAGCCCTTGCAGCCGTGGGCTAGAAGACGTCCCCTGTGGAAGGAGAAAGTATCTCAAGAAAGCAAGGCTCCCTGAAAGCGACGTGTCAGCGGCACAGGCCGCGCAGGGCCACTTCAGAAATAACACCACATGTCTGGATGAACAAACTCTGTCAGTGGAAAACAGATATTTGTCCCCTACAAGTCTGATCTGCCCTACCGCTGAGCAATTTCCATATGAGAATAGCCAGAGTGGAAACCCTCAGCTGGTGCCCTGTGAACTGTGTCACGGGAAGTTTGCTGTAGAGAGGCTGGAGAAACACAGCAAGATCTGCAAGAAGCTTCAGAATTCAAAGAGGAAGGTTTTTGACTCTTTCAAGCACAGGGCCAAGGGAACAGAACTGGAGACATACATCCATAAGAAGAAGGTTAAACCGCCAATCGTGGTAAGGGCTATCCTTAAACTCTTTCCAAGCTTCCCTTTTTTTCTCCTAGAGTCAGACTCAGCTTATAAATCAATGTAGACAATAAATAAGTGTTTTATGAAGTACTCTTCTGAAAAACTGCCGCAAAGGCACATTTGCCAGACAGAATAAATGTGTCTTAGTGACTTCTGAATTCTGTTGTAAAAATCTACATATCAAGCAAATAGCACTCACAGGAAACAAAACCATAACTACGTAAATTGTACTCTCTACCCAATGACCTGAAAGGTAGCCCCAGAAAGCTACGTTATTACTGTATTGATATTTTCTTGCCTTGTGAATGGTTTGCGACCAGACTGTGTACGCAGTGCTAGTCTGGACTTTTTCTGGAAGCTGTTTTATTGGTTTCATTTCCTGTTCCCAGCTGAGAAAGAACAACTGGAGGCAGAAGCACGAGGATTTCATTCGGAGCATCAAACAGGCCAGGGAGGTGCAGCAGGTGATCACGCAAGGAGGGAAAGTTGTGAACCTGCCCCAGCCCCCCGCGAATCCAAACCCCGACTACGTGCCCTGCCCTCACTGCGGCCGGCGCTTTGCCCCCAGGCCGGCACAGAGGCACTTCCCCAAGTGTCAGCACATCAGGAGCCGCCCTCCTCCTCCTCCTCGCAGATGAAAACTGATGTGAAGAAGAGCAAAAGAGTCATGATCTTGGCTCACGACTCACGTCCTGCTTTTTCTTTTTAGAAACACATTTAGCACAGTTCATCTGTATGATGATGAAAAAAAAATGTTACCTTATTTTAATTAAATGATTTTTTTTTGGTGGACTGGTGTTTGCGTAGCTGTGGTTATTTCAGTTTTTCTCTTATCATTCATACACCTTGACCTCCTAAAAATAATTTTTCAACCTGGAACGTACAATTGGCAGGCAATAGAACAGGTCACATTGGTCTTGGAACCATCAAAAAGTAGTATTCACACATTATCAATTTTCCTTAAAAACAACTGAAAAAGCAAGGTAAAGAGTGATTGATTTTTTTAATGAAAGTTATTTGATTTAATTTATTTAATTTTCATAATATTTGAAATATGTTGGGATTAATGTGACTCAATATTATCTGCAGCTCTTACACTCCAGGCACCTGATAAAGTGGAACGCAGTGTCTTTGCCTTACATGGCGCTCAGCTCTTCCTCAATCCCAGCAGAAGCACCAGCAGAAGCAGCAGCCTCCGGGTCCTGCCTCATGCACAGCTTAAAATGCAACACCAAGTAATACAACAAACAACAGGGAAAACCATTCACGATCAGACACATCCGTTGATTGCTGGCTCTCAGTAAAGGGACATTGCATCATTACATCACAAAATAGACTACATTTCAAGGTTAAAGAATTACCATGTTCTGCGATTCAGAACGAGGCAGCAAAACTTCCTATAATCTGTTGTGGCCCTGTGACATTGTAAAGGAGCAGGCTTGTGAATACATCTCGTTTAATCCAATGGAAATATTGCTCTCAACTTTTTTACGTTTTTGCCAATAAATAATACTACATTGTTAACTCTGCATAAAGAACCTTGGAATGGAACGTTTTTTGCAGTGAAATGTTTGCTGCATAACCTATACCCTATCTCTCCTACATCACATTGCATTAGTCATTACAGTGATTAGTGAGCAGGAAGGGCTGCATCACATCGCAATTTGTGTGGAACTTGAATGCGAATTTGTTACAACATGGCGTAACTTACAGTCCTTTCACAAAATTCATGATTTTGTGCTCAATTTTGAGTTTGTAAAGTTTTTCTATAATGTCAATGATTTTATTTTGTGACTGAAATTAAATACTTTTGTGTCTGCAAAATTGGGACTGTAGTTCCACCTTAACCTACTAGTACTGTATGTCTTTGGACTGTGGGAAGAAACTGGAGCACCTGGAAGAAATCCACTCAAATGAAGGGAGAACATACAATTCCATCCAGACTGCACCCCAGGAATTGAACCCAGGACCCCAGCTCTGTGAACCACAGTGCCAGCTCATTGCTATAGTCACTATAATTAATGTCAAAACTCATTTGCAAATGAGCAGCCTGGGATCCAAAAGGATCAAGACAAGGATCCAAACAAAGCACTATCCCAAAGCTTGGCTTTGTACCGTATATAATACAGGGCTTGATGCAGAAGGCAGATAATCAAAGTCCATGCAATAATTGCTAAGGGAAAGTGACTTTGTGTTCTTGGAGGGAAGTCACTCAACATGGAGCTGTGTTAGTGAAATGATTGTTCTGATGTACGGCTGATGTCCAAACACTGAAAACATGATTGTGTATGCAATCGCACTCCTGAGCTCCATTGGGTATGGTTAAAATAACTTTTTATAGTTCATCACATTCAAAGTGTGTGTACTTGATGAAAGTGTAACACGCATTTGGAGGAGTTATTCAGGATTTTCTTTCATTCAACTATTTCAAGACCCATTATTTTCAGATGTTGTAGTATACGTGAATAATGAAAGGCCTTCATATTACACAATGTAGGAATGACTTCGCAGGTGTGAAGAATAAAAGATTAATTCAGCTCACTTTGGGGAGTTTCACAATGGCCCTCCTTATAGAAATGTGGGTTTGATTAAAGGAGTGAAGAAAAAGCACTGAATAATATTTGCTTCTGTAAACGTAATCATCTCAAAATATGGTTGAAGAAATTGAAGAAGGTTAAACATAATCCAAAACGTATAAGGTCAATTTAAGTACAACCAGAATTCTAGTGTTTATGCAATGCATCTGTGGGTTGATATGAAATATGGCCGTACTTAAACTAAACGAGGTTATCGAGAGCATATTCCGAATACGGCTTTGGCCAGTTGTACTGTGAACTGCGAGGACCGTATCTTATCCTGAACTGGCTGTGCGAATACCGTCCTCTGCTGGCAGAAGGAATAGATTACAACGGCACTGTATTGGCGATTAGTCCTATTGCTAGAATATTGAAACAACAAGGAGTCCGCGGAGTCAAGCAATGCTGAATAAACAAGTACCTGAAATTCAATAGGATTTTGTGTATTGATTACAAATAGGTGTGGAATTCTCATGTACAGTGGTATTCATGGATTCCTTACACAAGCAGCAGTTGTTATGATGCTTTCGTAATCTGAATATAAATCTGTTATCTACTTAAAACTGTAATTATTGAATAGATTAATGTATTTGAAATGCTTCATTAACTGGGCAGTTTCCATGTTTGGAAATGTTTTTATTTTGATTGCTGATTGCTAGATACTGTATGTTTAATAGGCATGCTGTTAATATTTTCTAGCCAAATAAGACAGTTATGCTGTAGTAAGTTCTATATAAGTTATATAACATAAGTTATATTTTGTTCTGAGGTCAATTTGAATCTCATACTAAATAACTGGTGTCCTTTTATCTGAGAAACACTACCTGATTGATCACCTGATGCCTAGAAATTAGCATGCACAGTAGCCCAGCGTTTAGCATTGCTAGCTCACAGTGCTGAGGCCCTGGGTACACTTCTGGACCTGGGGTGCTATCTGTATGGAGCTTGTATGTTCTCCCCATGTTTGCATGAGTTTGCTTTGGGTGCTCCGGCTTCCTCCCACAGTTCAAAGAACTACTGGTAGGTTAATTGGCTTCTGGGATAATTGGTGAGTGTCTGTGTCTTCCCTGCATTGGACTACCATCCAGTCCCAGGTATCTCCTGCTTATTACTTTCTGAGGCTCTGGCTCCCCCGTGCCCCCCGACCCCCTGACCCCCTGACCCTGAATTGGATGAAGCGGTTAGAAAATGGGTGGTTTCTGTTATGCTCTGGTCATGCTCTGCCATAGCAACAACTTGTAAAAAATGCAGATGCTAGGATTTAACTCAAAGAAGGAGCTCAGATCACTGTGTTGGCATCACTGTACAGGTGTCCGGTGTGTTTTAGAACATGTGCTAAAATCTTATTTACTAACTTCTAGACTTTTTACCCCCCCTATCAGTCTGCAGGTGCACAGTGGTCTGTGGACACCCTCCTTGCTCTGTCGTAAAACAGGAAATAAAAAGCAACTGGTTTTGACTTTAATGCACTGAGACTGTGGAACTCACAGAACTCTCTTGTCAGAAAGGCAGCTTCTAACAGCTTTTAAGTGAAGACTAAGAACACTTTTCTATTTTATTAAAATAGATTATATATGTTTTGTTTAAATATATGTTATAAATGTTAAAACGACAGCTCGTATAAGCTTGTATTTTTACCTTTCGATCATTTTTATAATTGCTTTGAGTTGCTTTTACCATGATAAACAGTACAAAATATGAGGTGTTGAACTTGTCAAAAGTTTTAAAGCGCTTTATGACGTAAAGTGTGATGACAGTCCTTGGCGGTCTATGTAACAATTCTTCTTGAAGTAGGTCATCGGGCCAACAGTATACAAACATTACAGCTCAAGTGCTTTTGTATCTGAACGCTTTTAGGTAAGTTATTTAGCAGCTGCGGTATTAATAATGATTTTAATGGCAAATTCAATTGCAGGTAAAATAAAAATGGCGGATAACTTTCTTTCTAGCTTCGTGAAGCGGTCGCGCTATATTATACATATATACCATAATAAGAAACATAATATGTACAGTAGAATTTTTCACTTTAAGCTGGCATTATCCAGAACCGGGTCAGGGCCCGGACCCGGACCGTACAGTGTGGTCCGTCGGCCTTCTAAAGATGTTTAGGAGATCGAGGCGCCCTTGGATTTGATTAGAAACTTGCATAATTTCTTAACTTGACCCCATTATCTTAAAAAAAACGGCCAGGCCAAGACCAAAGCATGAAGGCTGCGAGGATCGCGGGACTCTCATTTTTGGTCACAGCGTACAGTAGTAGATCAGTAACCTCTGTTTATCGTGATAACCTTTAATTATTTTCCAGTACTTTTTTAAATGATAAAACACATTGTCTCGCCAGTTTTGCTAAAGATACGGTTTTAGTGTTTACGCATAAATTTGTAAGCCGTAGGTTTAAATCTCGTGGTCTTATTTTCTGCATTTTCATCGTAAGGGAAGGCGCTCGTTTGCGATTTACGCGCTGAATATTGTAAGCAGAGGAGCCTTAAGGCACAGCCTCGCCTTAACACCATCGTTTGCATTGTCATTGTCATCCAGAAAAGCAATCGTAAGAAAATGAATCTGTGGCGGCTCCGAACATTAAAAAAACTATATCTAGACTGCAAATACATCCCAATCTTACTATCAACACGTTTTAAGACCCCTCTCCTTTCCACCGGTATACAAGCTAAGAGAGAAATATTGGAAATCCCATCTGAAGTAGCCCTCGTCTCACCTTCGGAGCTGTGAGCGATGGGGATCATAATTAAAAGGGGTACAGTTACTTTGAAAATGTGTATGTGATACTTAAATTTAAATAAAATAAAAAGATAAATTATATAACACAGACTGCTATCTATGTCCATGTGTTTAAGACGTATGAATCGGTTTTAAAACAGGCACACCCCTTCTCACAAATCCGACTGGAGTCTCAGTCCGTCGTCGCGATGAATTAAGAGCTCAGATGTAGGCTAAGTGATTGCAATTTACTTATTTAAAAGAACCACTTCAAATCAAAAGGGAGACATTTTGTAATGGTAGTTGTCGTATTATAGTATACGATAACTGTATACGTAGTATACGTAATTGTAGATATTGTAACGCAACGGGGGCTCAGGCGGGCGCCCTTGCCGCATTTGGTCGGCCCCTGCACCCTCCGTGGCTCGAACCCGGGACTTCCGCGTCTCTCTGCAGCGACCCAGCCCCGTGAGCTAAAGAGAGATCTCTCCACAGCCCAGTAGCTGTGGTCCTGCTATCACAGGGAAGGGCGGTGACGTCACCCGCTCTGGTACGCCGGCTCTTACACACAGTGCTTGTCGGCCGTAAGCGTTACACTCTCCCCCGCTTAAATCGCCGTCCCCGGCGAAGGGCTATCCCGCCCCGCTTCTGACACCAATGTAACGCAACGGGGGCTCAGGCGGGCGCCCTTGCCGCATCTGGTCGGCCCCATCCCGACTGGAGGCTCGAACCCGGGACTTCCGCGTCTCTCTGCAGCGACCTAGCCCCGTGAGCTAAAGAGAGATCTAATGCGGCAAGGGCGCCCGCCTGAGCCCCCGTTGCGTTACATTGGTGTCAGAAGCGGGCAGAATGAACAACTTGTGGCAGACACTACCCGATTCCATAAAGCGCCGGCTGACGCTGGAAGACGCAGAACCCATCGGCGGCGCACATAGGGAGCCTGAGCAACTCCTGGGTGCGACAGGTGGCCACAGCCCTTACCAGGGCTACCCAGTAGTGGTCCCGCCAGTAGAATTGGGGCGGCCGCCCCGGAGAGAGGATGCCCTCCCTGCCGGAGCCGATCAGCGATTCCCACACCCATCGGCGCGGGTGCGACCAGGTCGCTACGATGGTGAGGCGCCTTGGGAGACCTATGAGGCGCAGTTCCAGCTCGCGGCCCGGACGAATGGCTGGAGCCGGGCGGAGATGGCCGGCCACCTGGCGGCGGCACTGGAAGGAGCGGCTTGCCAGGTGCTCCTGGACGTCCCGGAGGAGGACAGAGGCGACTACACGGCGCTGGCAGCAGCCCTCCAGCTGCGCTTCGGTGTAGAGGAGGCGCCGGACTTGATGCGGGAGAGGCTGGCCCTGCGGCGGCACCGACCAGGAGAGCGACTGGGCCCGGTCGCCGCGGATGTCATGTTCCTCGCCCGCCGAGGATACCCAACTTTCCCCGGGAGGCGCAGCGGGAGATGGCTCTCCAGGCCTTTCTCAAGGCCCTCTCGCCCGAGGAGCTGCGGCGCCACGTGCAGCTGGCCGCGCCAACATCGCTGGAGCAGGCCTTGGCCCTTGCTACACGGGCTGAGGTAGTGTTCGGGGTGACTGGCAGCGCCAGCAGACGCAGTGCGCCCTGCCGGCTGACCGAGGCGGCGACGGAGGAATCCAGCGAGGGGGAAGAGGAGCCAGCCCGTGCAGCGACCGCCGGGGGAACAGCCCCGCACGCTGATTTGCGACCGCTGCGGGAAAAGAGGACACCGAGCCCGGTTCTGCCGGGCACCTGAACCTCGCTCTCCCCGATCGGCGTCGGGAAACGGGAACGGGGCGGCTCAGCGCGGGGAAGGCCGCCCTTGAACACCTCAACCCCCGCTCCCGAGAGCGCTGTAAAAACCGGCGCCCCTCACGCCACCGTGGGGCGAGTCGGCTGTAGCCGGGGCCTGTACCTCCACTGCCGGATTGAGGACCAACCCTGCCTGGCCCTACTCGACACCGGTTCATCAGTGACCCTACTTCGGCCGGGCGTCCTCCCCGACACCGAGGGCACCAACCCCCCAGGATGGGAGGCCTCCAGCCTGCGGCTGAGGACCGTGACGGGACAGCTCGCTGCAGTCCGGGGGAAACGGGTGCTTGCCTTCCGTCTGGGTGCAGCGACGGTGCGCCACCCCTGCTACCTTGCACCCATCCAGGAGGACTGCATTCTGGGGCTGGACCTACTGCATCGAGTGGGGGCCAGGTTGGACTTGGACCGGCAGGAGTTGGTGTGGCAGGGGGAGCGACTGCACCTGGTGGAGGGCAGGTCCGGCGAAGGCCGAGGGACGCGGGCTTGCCGGAGCCGGGGGAACAAGAGGCAGCGGCGGCGGCGGCGGCGTCAGTCGCCGGGGCAGACCAGGCCTGCGAGCCGGGGAGCGAGCGTGCCGGATCCTGCCCCTGAGTCGGCCGGGGGGCCAGACAAGGCGGCGGCGGGGGCCGAGCGTTGCGTGGAAGCGAAGCGTGCCGTTGAGGACCTCTTCCAGCGGAGCTGCGAGGGCCTCGATCAGGACCAGCGGCAGCGGCTCCAGGAGCTACTCGCCCAGAACGAAGACCTCTTTGCGGCGAGGGATGAGGACTGCACCCGCACTGCCCTGGTCCAACACGAGATCAACACCGGCGACGCTCGGCCCATCCGCATCCCACCAGGACGCATGGTCCACGCCAAGCGGACCGCCGCCGAGGAAAAGATCCGGGAGATGGCCGCAGCGGGGGTGATTGAGCCCTCCGCGAGCCCGTGGTCGGCGCCAGCCGTACTGGTTAAAAAAAAAGACGGCTCGTGGAGGTTCTGCGTCAACTACCGCAAGCTGAATGAGGTCACCCGGAAAGATTCCTACCCCCTGCCGAGGATAGATGACGCCCTGGACTACATCACCGGGTCGACCTGGTTCAGCTCCCTGGACCTCCGCTGCGGCTACTGGCAGGTACCGCTTGCTCCCGATGCTCGCCCGAAGACGGCCTTTTCCATCGGCCAGGGCCTCTGGCAGTTTACTGTCATGCCTTTTGGCCTGTGCAATGCCCCGGCGACGTTCGAGAGGCTGATGGAGAGGGTGCTGGCATCGGTCCCGCGGAACCAGTGCGTGTTATATCTGGACGATCTGCTGGTTCATGCACGGAGTTTCGACCAGGCCTTGACGAACCTCCAGGCGGTGCTGGCCTGCATCCGCCGTGCTGGCCTGAGGCTCAACCCCCGCAAGTGCGAGCTCCTGCGGCAGGAGGTGACCTTCCTGGGACATGTTGTTGGACCGCGAGGGGTGGCTACGGACCCAGGTAAGGTCGCCGCAGTGAGGGGCTGGCCGACTCCACGCACCGTCGCGGAGCTCCGCAGCTTTCTGGGGTTGGCCTCGTACTATCGGAGGTTCGTCCGGGACTTTGCCAGCATCGCCGCCCCGCTGCACCGCCTCACCGACAAGGGCCGCCGTTTTGACTGGGACTCGGGCTGTGAGACTGCCTTTGGCCGGTTGCGCAAAGCTCTGGTGGGGGCCCCCGTGCTGGCCTACCCCGACCCGCGGTTGCCGTATATTCTCGACACCGACGCGAGTGACTCGGGGGTGGGGGCGGTGTTGGCGCAGGAGGGGCCGGATGGGGAGCGCGTAGTGGCCTACTATAGTCGGGCTCTGACTAGGCCTGAGCGGAACTACTGCGTGACCCGTCGCGAGCTGCTGGCGGTGATGGCGGCGGTCCACCATTTCAGGCCGTACCTGTTCGGGACCCGGTTCCGGTTGAGGACCGACCATGCGTCCCTCACCTGGCTGCTCCACTTTAAGGAGCCAGAGGGACAGATGGCGCGATGGATAGAGATCCTGCAGGAGTACGACTTCACTGTCGTGCACCGTGCGGGGTCTCGCCATCTCAATGCCGACGCTCTCTCGCGGCGCCCCTGCGAGGCCGCGGACTGCCATCACTGCGCCCGGCGGGAGCAGCGTGAGGAGGCTGTCCGCACCGTGGCGGGGGTGAGCGCCGCGGCCACGGCCCGGGAGGGGCCGCTGGGGGTGGGCCTGCCAGACCTGGCGCAGCGTCAGGCAGCTGATCCTGACGTGGGCCCGGTGCTCCGCTGGAGGGCAGCAGGAGTGCGGCCTACACGAGAGGAGCTCGCCCCGCACCCGAAGTCCGTCAAGGCCCTCTGCGCCCTGTGGGAGGCCTTGGAGGTAAAGGACGGGGTGCTGCGCCGGGGGTGGCGGGTACCCTCCAGTGGCGAGGTACGGTGGCAGCTGGTGGTGCCTCGGTCGCTCCGCGGGGCGGTGCTCCGAGCGGTGCACGGCCAACCGGGTGTGGGGCACTTCGGCGGTAAAAAAACCCTGCAGCGTCTCCGAGGCCATTTTTATTGGGGTCTTTGCCATCGGGACGTGGAGCGGTACTGCCGAACGTGTGCGGTGTGCGTGGCGCAGAAGGGTCCCCCCGAGCGCTCTCGGGCCCCCCTCCAACAACACCAGGTGGGGGCTCCTATGGAGCGGGTGGGAGTGGACGTTTTGGGCCCGTTTCCGCGCACCGAGGCCGGGAACCGCTACGTCTTGGTGGCTATGGATTACTTTACGAAGTGGCCGGAGGCCTACGCCCTCCCGGACCAGAGTGCCCCCACGGTGGCCGATGCACTGCTGGAGGGGATGTTTGCCAGGCTGGGGGTGCCAGAGGAGTTACACAGTGACCAGGGGCGTAACTTCGAGTCCACCACCCCGCTGCATCCCCAGAGCGACGGGTTGGTAGAGCGGTTTAATCGGACGCTCGCCACCCAGCTGGCCACCCTGGTGTCCCGGCACCAACGGGACTGGGACCGCCACCTCCCCCTTGCGCTCTGGGCGTATCGGACCACGGTCCAGGAATCCACCGGGTGCACCCCGGCCTCGCTCATGCTGGGCCGGGAAATGCGAACACCGGTGGACCTGGTCTTCGGCCCGCCGCCCGGAGACGGGTCGGCACCGCCGGCTGGACCGGACTACGAGTGGGACCTGCGGCAGCGGATGCAGCGGGTGCACAGCTTTGCACGGACCCACCTGACACAGGCGGGGGTCCGGCAGAAGCGGTACTACGACCTGCGCTGCAGGGGGCCTGCCTTCCAGCCCGGGGACTCGGTTTGGGTGTACAACCCGCAGCGCCGCAAAGGCCTCAGTCCTAAGCTGGCGCCGTCGTGGGAGGGGCCCGCTGAGGTACTCGGGGTGGTGGGCGAGGTCTGCTACCGTGTCCGGTTGCGAACACGGGGGAGAGTGGTGGTCCTGCACCGAGACCGCCTGGCCCCCTACCGGGCCCGGGAGGAGGAGCCGTGTGGGGAGGCTCCAGAGGAGCAGCCGGGGCCGGAGCCGGCCGATAGTGGGGCGTCCGTGGATCGCCAGCCGTCACCGCGGCGCAGCGGCCGCTCACGCAGGGTTCCGCAGCAGTTGGCCGAATACGAGTACAGCCTGAGGGGGGTGTTCGACGTCGGCGAGACGCCAGACGCTTCAGGTGGGGGCAGTGTAACGCCCTCGCCTGGTGGTGAGGAGGAAGCGCCCCTAGGCGCTCGTAGTACCGCTGGGCATGCTGGGAGTGGTAGCCGGGAAGAGTCTGAGGGTCAGAACGATGACCAGCGGCTGACCCTACCTGTGTAAATAATGTCCTAGTAATAGTGCCCTGTGTAGTCCTGTAAAAGTAGAGTGTGTTGTTAGGTAATTACCACCCTAAATGTGTGTACGTGTTCGTCAGTCTCCTCATGTGTGTGTAGATCCTGTGTTTGGTTTTGGTGTGGTTGTAAAATAAAGCCAGTGCTTGCTTAATCGCGTCTCCACTGTTCTTTAGTTCTGAAAAAGAACCTGCAAAACGCTACAATATACAGTACATAAAGGGTACGAATAGGTGTGAGCTTTTACTGTATATTTAATATTTTATCTGACCCACTTGTAGAAACCGCCTACTCAGATTTATTTAAGTGGTCTGCCACCATAAAGACAGAAAAATATAATGACACCCTGTTACATTAACTGTAAAATAAACGCCGTAACTGCGGCCATATGAAAATTTGGATAAAGATTATACAAACATCCTAAGGAGCTCTATGACATATGAGCGTCGTAATAATGGTTGGTGACCTGACGTAACAGTGCTCCCTGAATTACGTGATCTGTATATACCCAAATACAGATATATCACATAGGGAGATGCAGTCAAACATTGCATTGCTATCGTCGTGGTGAACTATTTCTCCGCTGTTTAAAACTTGTTTGGTAAGTGTCATCAAATATGCTTGTCAATTTGTAGCGAAATCGATATACTGTATCATAATCCTTCAGCTATCTATAATGTAGTGAAACGGCTAATTAATATTGATAAATTCCCTTATTCACAGTGACTTTTGCTCAAACCCCTGTTGCATAATGGGTTAATTTTATATAAAAAAACATTTATATCATAGATATAATACAAGCTTTGAAATGAAATAGCACATTTCCAGGTTTCAGTTAAACATTTTTAAAAAAGCTCATGACTTTAAGCATTCTGAACATTGAGAATGTTATTTGGGAAACAAATGTTTATTATAATGTTTATGTTTAGGATCTGTCTCCTACTGAGTCAGCATGCAGCATTCAACACCATTAGGTTTAATATTAAAAAGTTGTGTATTTCCTGAATTGTTTTTTTTTATTCTTTTCTATTAGACCATACTAGACTGTGCAGGATATCATTTATTTGCCATTTTTGCCTTTTCCAGATACCTGGGAAACAAAGCTCATATCTCATTTGCCAATGGAGCCCAGTCCTAAGCCTGGTGCTCTGTCCCCCTCCCCGAAGGACACAGACTCGAATCGACCCGCGCCCTTAAGGCAACAGGATCTGATCTCCACGTACTGCCCGCCTCCCAAGATACAGCTTCTGAAGGACACCTTCCAAGAGAAACTGATGCAGGAAAAGGAGAAAAAAATGATCGCCATGTACAATCGGCGGCAGGAGGCAGCTCTACAGAAGATGAGAAAATGTTTCCAATATGTCAAATACGCTGCGGAGAAGAAGATGGGGAACAGCTATCGCTTCCAAGCCCAACAGGGCCCCGAGAAGAACATTGTGGGGTATGATCGGTCTTACCCCCTGAAGCCTATGGGTAACAGGAAAGTCTCCGGCCCTGGTGAGGTTCGGGCTGTGGACCGCCCGGAAGCACAGAGTGATTCCTTGTTTGCCCCCACCCCGCCTCAGGATGGTCATGAGAGGCCCTGCGAGAGGCCGGGCAGGAGGGGCTCAAGAGTACGCAAACCTAAGGACAGGAGTGTCCTCCCCATGGTGGCGACCCCTCCAGGGCAATGCCCTTCTCATGCCAATGGGAAGGAGCACTTTCAGTTGCAAGAGGAGCTACGAAAAGTGGCCGAGGCAGAGGCCGCGCTGAAGGAGGAGCATCGCCGGAGGGAGGCCAGCCTGCAGGATGAGATGCGCCGGAAGGAGGCCATGATGAAGGACGAGATTCGCCAGAAGGAGGCCATGATGCAGGCGAAGCTCTTCAGAGCTCAGGAGGAGCTGAGGATGGTTCCGAGAGAGATGGAAGACTCCAGAGAGGTGGCCGGAAGGGAAAATAGAGGCGAGGCAGAGCGAGCTTTGCCCCAGAGGACCATGGGCCAACCACCGCTCTAAGGCCGTGCCTCTTCTGACCTGCAGAATGGAGAAGCAAAAAGCCTTCACTCCAAGGAAAGCCCTTCCTATCAGAGGAGACAACCTTGATTATGGTTCTCCAATGGAAGATGGCGGATGCGCAGAATCGCACTTTCCCTCTGCGCTTTCCCATCAGGAGAGACGTCAAGTGAGCCCTTGCAGCCGTGGGCTAGAAGACGTCCCCTGTGGAAGGAGAAAGTATCTCAAGAAAGCAAGGCTCCCTGAAAGCGACGTGTCAGCGGCACAGGCCGCGCAGGGCCACTTCAGAAATAACACCACATGTCTGGATGAACAAACTCTGTCAGTGGAAAACAGATATTTGTCCCCTACAAGTCTGATCTGCCCTACCGCTGAGCAATTTCCATATGAGAATAGCCAGAGTGGAAACCCTCAGCTGGTGCCCTGTGAACTGTGTCACGGGAAGTTTGCTGTAGAGAGGCTGGAGAAACACAGCAAGATCTGCAAGAAGCTTCAGAATTCAAAGAGGAAGGTTTTTGACTCTTTCAAGCACAGGGCCAAGGGAACAGAACTGGAGACATACATCCATAAGAAGAAGGTTAAACCGCCAATCGTGGTAAGGGCTATCCTTAAACTCTTTCCAAGCTTCCCTTTTTTTCTCCTAGAGTCAGACTCAGCTTATAAATCAATGTAAACAATAAATAAGTGTTTTATGAAGTACTCTTCTGAAAAACTGCCGCAAAGGCACATTTGCCAGACAGAATAAATGTGTCTTAGTGACTTCTGAATTCTGTTGTAAAAATCTACATATCAAGCAAATAGCACTCACAGGAAACAAAACCATAACTACGTAAATTGTACTCTCTACCCAATGACCTGAAAGGTAGCCCCAGAAAGCTACGTTATTACTGTATTGATATTTTCTTGCCTTGTGAATGGTTTGCGACCAGACTGTGTACGCAGTGCTAGTCTGGACTTTTTCTGGAAGCTGTTTTATTGGTTTCATTTCCTGTTCCCAGCTGAGAAAGAACAACTGGAGGCAGAAGCACGAGGATTTCATTCGGAGCATCAAACAGGCCAGGGAGGTGCAGCAGGTGATCACGCAAGGAGGGAAAGTTGTGAACCTGCCCCAGCCCCCCGCGAATCCAAACCCCGACTACGTGCCCTGCCCTCACTGCGGCCGGCGCTTTGCCCCCAGGCCGGCACAGAGGCACTTCCCCAAGTGTCAGCACATCAGGAGCCGCCCTCCTCCACCTCCTCGCAGATGAAAACTGATGTGAAGAAGAGCAAAAGAGTCATGATCTTGGCTCACGACTCACGTCCTGCTTTTTCTTTTTAGAAACACATTTAGCACAGTTCATCCGTATGATGATGAAAAAAAAATGTTACCTTATTTTAATTAAATGATTTTTTTTTGGTGGACTGGTGTTTGCTTAGCTGTGGTTATTTCAGTTTTTCTCTTATCATTCATACACCTTGACCTCCTAAAAATAATTTTTCAACCTGGAACGTACAATTAGCAGGCAATAGAACAGGTCACATTGGTCTTGGAACCATCAAAAAGCAGTATTCACACATTCTCGGCATCAATTTTCCTTAAAAACAACTGAAAAAGCAAGGTAAAGAGTGATTGTTTTTTTTAATGAAAGTTATTTGATTTAATTTATTTAATTTTCATAATATTTGAAATATGTTGGGATTAATGTGACTCAATATTATCTGCAGCTCTTACACTCCAGGCACCTGATAAAGTGGAACGCAGTGTCTTTGCCTTACATGGCGCTCAGCTCTTCCTCAATCCCAGCAGAAGCACCAGCAGAAGCAGCAGCCTCCGGGTCCTGCCTCATGCACAGCTTAAAATGCAACACCAAGTAATACAACAAACAACAGGGAAAACCATTCACGATCAGACACATCCGTTGATTGCTGGCTCTCAGTAAAGGGACATTGCATCATTACATCACAAAATAGACTACATTTCAAGGTTAAAGAATTACCATGTTCTGCGATTCAGAACGAGGCAGCAAAACTTCCTATAATCTGTTGTGGCCCTATAACATTGTAAAGGAGCAGGCTTGTGAATACATCTCGTTTAATCCAATGGAAATATAACTCTCAAATTTTTTACTTCTTGCCAATAAATAATACTACATTGTTAACTCTGCATAAAGAACCTTGGAATGGAACGTTTTTTGCAGTGAAATGTTTGCTGCATAACCTATACCCTTTCTCTCCTACATCACATTGCATTAGTCATTACAGTGATTAGTGAGCAGGAAGGGCTGCATCACATCGCAATTTGTGTGGAACTTGAATGCGAATTTGTTACAACATGGCGTAACTTACAGTCCTTTCACAAAATTCATGATTTTGTGCTCAATTTTGAGTTTGTAAAGTTTTTCTATAATGTCAATGATTTTATTTTGTGACTGAAATTAAATAATTTTGTGTCTGCAAAATTGGGACTGTAGTTCCACCTTAACCTACTAGTACTGTATGTCTTTGGACTGTGGGAAGAAACTGGAGCACCTGGAAGAAATCCACACAAATGAAGGGAGAACATGCAATTCCATCCAGACTGCACCCCAGGAATTGAACCCAGGACCCCAGCTCTGTGAACCACGGTGCCAGCTCATTGCTATAGTCACTATAATTAATGTCAAAACTCATTTGCAAATGAGCAGCCTGGGATCCAAAAGGATCAAGACAAGGATCCAAACAAAGCACTATCCCAAAGCTTGGCTTTGTACCGTATATAATACAGGGCTTGATGCAGAAGGCAGATAATCAAAGTCCATGCAATAATTGCTAAGGGAAAGTGACTTTGTGTTCTTGGAGGGAAATCACTCAACACGGAGCTGTGTTAGTGAAATGATTGTTCTGATGTACGGCTGATGTCCAAACACTGAAAACATGATTGTGTATGCAATCGCACTCCTGAGCTCCATTGGGTATGGTTAAAATAACTTTTTATAGTTCATCACATTCAAAGTGTGTGTACTTGATGAAAGTGTAACACGCATTTGGAGGAGTTATTCAGGATTTTCTTTCATTCAACTATTTCAAGACCCATTATTTTCAGATGTTGTAGTATACGTGAATAATGAAAGGCCTTCATATTACACAATGTAGGAATGACTTCGCAGGTGTGAAGAATAAAAGATTAATTCAGCTCACTTTGGGGAGTTTCACAATGGCCCTCCTTATAGAAATGTGGGTTTGATTAAAGGAGTGAAGAAAAAGCACTGAATAATATTTGCTTCTGTAAACGTAATCATCTCAAAATATGGTTGAAGAAATTGAAGAAGGTTAAACATAATCCAAAACGTATAAGGTCAATTTAAGTACAACCAGAATTCTAGTGTTTATGCAATGCATCTGTGGGTTGATATGAAATATGGCCGTACTTAAACTAAACGAGGTTATCGAGAGCATATTCCGAATACGGCTTTGGCCAGTTGTACTGTGAACTGCGAGGACCGTATCTTATCCTGAACTGGCTGTGCGAATACCGTCCTCTGCTGGCAGAAGGAATAGATTACAACGGCACTGTATTGGCGATTAGTCCTATTGCTAGAATATTGAAACAACAAGGAGTCCGCGGAGTCAAGCAATGCTGAATAAACAAGTACCTGAAATTCAATAGGATTTTGTGTATTGATTACAAATAGGTGTGGAATTCTCATGTACAGTGGTATTCATGGATTCCTTACACAAGCAGCAGTTGTTATGATGCTTTCGTAATCTGAATATAAATCTGTTATCTACTTAAAACTGTAATTATTGAATAGATTAATGTCTTTGAAATGCTTCATTAACTGGGCAGTTTCCATGTTTGGAAATGTTTTTATTTTGATTGCTGATTGCTAGATACTGTATGTTTAATAGGCATGCTGTTAATATTTTCTACAAATAAGACAGTTATGCTGTAGTAAGTTCTATATAAGTTATATAACATAAGTTATATTTTGTTCTGAGGTCAATTTGAATCTCATACTAAATTACTGGTGTCCTTTTATCTGAGAAACACTACCTGATTGATCACCTGATGCCTAGAAATTAGCATGCACAGTAGCCCAGTGTTTAGCATTGCTACCTCACAGTGCTGAGGCCCTGGGTACACTTCTGGACCTGGGGTGCTATCTGTATGGAGCTTGTATGTTCTCCCCATGTTTGCATGAGTTTGCTTTGGGTGCTCCGGCTTCCTCCCACACTTCAAAGAACTACTGGTAGGTTAATTGTCTTCTGGGATAATTGGTGAGTGTCTGTGTCTTCCCTGCATTGGACTACCATCCAGTCCCAGGTATCTCCTGCTTATTACTTTCTGAGGCTCTGGCTCCCCCGTGCCCCGCGACCCCCTGGCCCCCTGACCCTGAATTGGATGAAGCGGTTAGAAAATGGGTGGTTTCTGTTATGCTCTGGTCATGCTCTGCCATAGCAACAACTTGTAAAAAATGCAGATGCTAGGATTTAACTCAAAGAAGGAGCTCAGATCACTGTGTTGGCATCACTGTACAGGTGTCCGGTGTGTTTTAGAACATATGTTAAAATCTTATTTACTAACTTCTAGACTTTTTACCCCCCATATCAGTCTGCAGGTGCACAGTGGTCTGTGGACACCCTCCTTGCTAAAGAAAGGCAGCTTCTAACAGCTTTTAAGTGAAGACTAAGAACACTTTTCTATTTTATTAAAATAGATTATATATGTTTTGTTTAAATATATGTTATAAATGTTAAAACGACAGCTCGTATAAGCTTGTATTTTTACCTTTCGATCATTTTTATAATTGCTTTGAGTTGCTTTTACCATGATAAACAGTACAAAATATGAGGTGTTGAACTTGTCTAAAGTTTTAAAGCGCTTTATGACGTAAAGTGTGATGACAGTCCTTGGCGGTCTATGTAACAATTCTTCTTGAAGTAGGTCATCGGGCCAACAGTATACAAACATTACAGCTCAAGTACTTTTGTATCTGAACGCTTTTAGGTAAGTTATTTAGCAGCTGCGGTATTAATAATGATTTTAATGGCAAATTCAATTGCAGGTAAAATAAAAATGGCGGATAACTTTCTTTCTAGCTTCGTGAAGCGGTCGCGCTATATTATACATATATACCATAATAAGAAACATAATATGTACAGTAGAATTTTTCACTTTAAGCTGGCATTATCCAGAACCGGGTCAGGGCCCGGACCCGGACCGTGCAGTGTGGTCCGTCGGCCTTCTAAAGATGTTTAGGAGATCGAGGCGCCCTTGGATTTGATTAGAAACTTGCATAATTTCTTAACTTGACCCCATTATCTTAAAAAAAACGGCAAGGCCAAGACCAAAGCATGAAGGCTGCGAGGATCGGGGGACTCTCATTTTTGGTCACAGCGTACAGTAGTAGATCAGTAACCTCTGTTTATCGTGATAACCTTTAATTATTTTCCAGTACTTTTTTAAATGATAAAACACATTGTCTCGCCAGTTTTGCTAAAGATACGGTTTTAGTGTTTACGCATAAATTTGTAAGCCGTAGGTTTAAATCTCGTGGTCTTATTTTCTGCATTTTCATCGTAAGGGAAGGCGCTCGTTTGCGATTTACGCGCTGAATATTGTAAGCAGAGGAGCCTTAAGGCACAGCCTCGCCTTAACACCATCGTTTGCATTGTCATTGTCATCCAGAAAAGCAGTCGTAAGAAAATGAATCTGTGACGGCTCCGAACATTAAAAAAACTATATCTAGACTGCAAATACATCCCAATCTTACTATCAACACGTTTTAAGACCCCTCTCCTTTCCACCGGTATACAAGCTAAGAGAGAAATATTGGAAATCCCATCTGAAGTAGCCCTCGTCTCACCTTCGGAGCTGTGAGCGATGGGGATCATAATTAAAAGGGGTACAGTTGCTTTGAAAATGTGTATGTGATACTTAAATTTAAATAAAATAAAAAGATAAATTATATAACACAGACTGCTATCTATGTCCATGTGTTTAAGACGTATGAATCGGTTTTAAAACAGGCACACCCCTTTACTTCTCACAAATCCAACTGGAGTCTCAGTCCGTCGTCGCGATGAATTAGGAGCTCAGATGTAGGCTAAGTGATTGCAATTTACTTATTTAAAAGAACCACTTCAAATCAAAAGGGAGACATTTTGTAATGGTAGTTATCGTATTATAGTATACGATAACTGTATACGTAGTATACGTAATTGTAGATATACAGTACATAAAGGGTATGAATAGGTGTGAGCTTTTACTGTATATTTAATATTTTATCTGACCCACTTGTAGAAACCGCCTACTCAGATTTATTTAAGTGGTCTGCCACCATAAAGACAGAAAAATATAATGACACCCTGTTACATTAACTGTAAAATAAACGCCGTAACTGCGGCCATATGAAAATTTGGATAAAGATTATACAAACATCCTAAGGAGCTCTATGACATATGAGCGTCGTAATAATGGTTGGTGACCTGACGTAACAGTGCTCCCTGAATTACGTGATCTGTATATACCCAAATACAGATATATCACATAGGGAGATGCAGTCAAACATTGCATTGCTATCGTCGTGGTGAACTATTTCTCCGCTGTTTAAAACTTGTTTGGTAAGTGTCATCAAATATGCTTGTCAATTTGTAGCGAAATCGATATACTGTATCATAATCCTTCAGCTATCTATAATGTAGTGAAACGGCTAATTAATATTGATAAATTCCCTTATTCACAGTGACTTTTGCTCAAACCCCTGTTGCATAATGGGTTAATTTTATATAAAAAAACATTTATATCATAGATATAATACAAGCTTTGAAATGAAATAGCACATTTCCAGGTTTCAGTTAAACATTTTTAAAAAAGCTCATGACTTTAAGCATTCTGAACATTGAGAATGTTATTTGGGAAACAAATGTTTATTATAATGTTTATGTTTAGGATCTGTCTCCTACTGAGTCAGCATGCAGCATTCAACACCATTAGGTTTAATATTAAAAAGTTGTGTATTTCCTGAATTGTTTTTTTTTATTCTTTTCTATTAGACCATACTAGACTGTGCAGGATATCATTTATTTGCCATTTTTGCCTTTTCCAGATACCTGGGAAACAAAGCTCATATCTCATTTGCCAATGGAGCCCAGTCCTAAGCCTGGTGCTCTGTCCCCCTCCCCGAAGGACACAGACTCGAATCGACCCGCGCCCTTAAGGCAACAGGATCTGATCTCCACGTACTGCCCGCCTCCCAAGATACAGCTTCTGAAGGACACCTTCCAAGAGAAACTGATGCAGGAAAAGGAGAAAAAAATGATCGCCATGTACAATCGGCGGCAGGAGGCAGCTCTACAGAAGATGAGAAAATGTTTCCAATATGTCAAATACGCTGCGGAGAAGAAGATGGGGAACAGCTATCGCTTCCAAGCCCAACAGGGCCCCGAGAAGAACATTGTGGGGTATGATCGGTCTTACCCCCTGAAGCCTATGGGTAACAGGAAAGTCTCCGGCCCTGGTGAGGTTCGGGCTGTGGACCGCCCGGAAGCACAGAGTGATTCCTTGTTTGCCCCCACCCCGCCTCAGGATGGTCATGAGAGGCCCTGCGAGAGGCCGGGCAGGAGGGGCTCAAGAGTACGCAAACCTAAGGACAGGACTGTCCTCCCCATGGTGGCGACCCCTCCAGGGCAATGCCCTTCTCATGCCAATGGGAAGGAGCACTTTCAGTTGCAAGAGGAGCTACGAAAAGTGGCCGAGGCAGAGGCCGCGCTGAAGGAGGAGCATCGCCGGAGGGAGGCCAGCCTGCAGGATGAGATGCGCCGGAAGGAGGCCATGATGAAGGACGAGATTCGCCAGAAGGAGGCCATGATGCAGGCGAAGCTCTTCAGAGCTCAGGAGGAGCTGAGGATGGTTCCGAGAGAGATGGAAGACTCCAGAGAGGTGGCCGGAAGGGAAAATAGAGGCGAGGCAGAGCGAGCTTTGCCCCAGAGGACCATGGGCCAACCACCGCTCTAAGGCCGTGCCTCTTCTGACCTGCAGAATGGAGAAGCAAAAAGCCTTCACTCCAAGGAAAGCCCTTCCTATCAGAGGAGACAACCTTGATTATGGTTCTCCAATGGAAGATGGCGGATGCGCAGAATCGCACTTTCCCTCTGCGCTTTCCCATCAGGAGAGACGTCAAGTGAGCCCTTGCAGCCGTGGGCTAGAAGACGTCCCCTGTGGAAGGAGAAAGTATCTCAAGAAAGCAAGGCTCCCTGAAAGCGACGTGTCAGCGGCACAGGCCGCGCAGGGCCACTTCAGAAATAACACCACATGTCTGGATGAACAAACTCTGTCAGTGGAAAACAGATATTTGTCCCCTACAAGTCTGATCTGCCCTACCGCTGAGCAATTTCCATATGAGAATAGCCAGAGTGGAAACCCTCAGCTGGTGCCCTGTGAACTGTGTCACGGGAAGTTTGCTGTAGAGAGGCTGGAGAAACACAGCAAGATCTGCAAGAAGCTTCAGAATTCAAAGAGGAAGGTTTTTGACTCTTTCAAGCACAGGGCCACGGGAACAGAACTGGAGACATACATCCATAAGAAGAAGGTTAAACCGCCAATCGTGGTAAGGGCTATCCTTAAACTCTTTCCAAGCTTCCCTTTTTTTCTCCTAGAGTCAGACTCAGCTTATAAATCAATGTAAACAATAAATAAGTGTTTTATGAAGTACTCTTCTGAAAAACTGCCGCAAAGGCACATTTGCCAGACAGAATAAATGTGTCTTAGTGACTTCTGAATTCTGTTGTAAAAATCTACATATCAAGCAAATAGCACTCACAGGAAACAAAACCATAACTACGTAAATTGTACTCTCTACCCAATGAGCTGAAAGGTGGCCCCAGAAAGCTACGTTATTACTGTATTGATATTTTCTTGCCTTGTGAATGGTTTGCGACCAGACTGTGTACGCAGTGCTAGTCTGGACTTTTTCTGGAAGCTGTTTTATTGGTTTCATTTCCTGTTCCCAGCTGAGAAAGAACAACTGGAGGCAGAAGCACGAGGATTTCATTCGGAGCATCAAACAGGCCAGGGAGGTGCAGCAGGTGATCACGCAAGGAGGGAAAGTTGTGAACCTGCCCCAGCCCCCCGCGAATCCAAACCCCGACTACGTGCCCTGCCCTCACTGCGGCCGGCGCTTTGCCCCCAGGCCGGCACAGAGGCACATCCCCAAGTGTCAGCACATCAGGAGCCGCCCTCCTCCTCCTCCTCGCAGATGAAAACTGATGTGAAGAAGAGCAGAAGAGTCATGATCTTGGCTCACGACTCACGTCCTGCTTTTTCTTTTTAGAAACACATTTAGCACAGTTCATCCGTATGATGATGAAAAAAAAATGTTACCTTATTTTATTTAAATGATTTTTTTTTGGTGGACTGGTGTTTGCGTAGCTGTGGTTATTTCAGTTTTTCTCTTATCATTCATACACCTTGACCTCCTAAAAATAATTTTTCAACCTGGAACGTACAATTAGCAGGCAATAGAACAGGTCACATTGGTCTTGGAACCATCAAAAAGCAGTATTCACACATTCTCGGCATCAATTTTCCTTAAAAACAACTGAAAAAGCAAGGTAAAGAGTGATTGATTTTTTTAATGAAAGTTATTTGATTTAATTTATTTAATTTTCATAATATTTGAAATATGTTGGGATTAATGTGACTCAATATTATCTGCAGCTCTTACACTCCAGGCACCTGATAAAGTGGAACGCAGTGTCTTTGCCTTACATGGCGCTCAGCTCTTCCTCAATCCCAGCAGAAGCACCAGCAGAAGCAGCAGCCTCCGGGTCCTGCCTCATGCACAGCTTAAAATGCAACACCAAGTAATACAACAAACAACGGGGAAAACCATTCACGATCAGACACATCCGTTGATTGCTGGCTCTCAGTAAAGGGACATTGCATCATTACATCACAAAATAGACTACATTTCAAGGTTAAAGAATTACCATGTTCTGCGATTCAGAACGAGGCAGCAAAACTTCCTATAATCTGTTGTGGCCCTGTGACATTGTAAAGGAGCAGGCTTGTGAATACATCTCGTTTAATCCAATGGAAATATTGCTCTCAACTTTTTTACGTTTTTGCCAATAAATAATACTACATTGTTAACTCTGCATAAAGAACCTTGGAATGGAACGTTTTTTGCAGTGAAATGTTTGCTGCATAACCTATACCCTTTCTCTCCTACATCACATTGCATTAGTCATTACAGTGATTAGTGAGCAGGAAGGGCTGCATCACATCGCAATTTGTGTGGAACTTGAATGCGAATTTGTTACAACATGGCGTAACTTACAGTCCTTTCACAAAATTCATGATTTTGTGCTCAATTTTGAGTTTGTAAAGTTTTTCTATAATGTCAATAATTTTATTTTGTGACTGAAATTAAATAATTTTGTGTCTGCAAAATTGGGACTGTAGTTCCACCTTAACCTACTAGTACTGTATGCCTTTGGACTGTGGGAAGAAACTGGAGCACCTGGAAGAAATCCACACAAATGAAGGGAGAACATACAATTCCATCCAGACTGCACCCCAGGAATTGAACCCAGGACCCCAGATCTGTGAACCACAGTGCCACCTCATTGCTATAGTCACTATAATTAATGTCAAAACTCATTTGCAAATGAGCAGCCTGGGATCCAAAAGGATCAAGACAAGGATCCAAACAAAGCACTATCCCAAAGCTTGGCTTTGTACCGTATATAATACAGGGCTTGATGCAGAAGGCAGATAATCAAAGTCCATGCAATAATTGCTAAGGGAAAGTGACTTTGTGTTCTTGGAGGGAAGTCACTCAACACGGAGCTGTGTTAGTGAAATGATTGTTCTGATGTACGGCTGATGTCCAAACACTGAAAACATGATTGTGTATGCAATCGCACTCCTGAGCTCCATTGGGTATGGTTAAAATAACTTTTTATAGTTCATCACATTCAAAGTGTGTGTATTTGATGAAAGTGTAACACGCATTTGGAGGAGTTATTCAGGATTTTCTTTCATTCAACTATTTCAAGACCCATTATTTTCAGATGTTGTAGTATACGTGAATAATGAAAGGCCTTCATATTACACAATGTAGGAATGACTTCGCAGGTGTGAAGAATAAAAGATTAATTCAGCTCACTTTGGGGAGTTTCACAATGGCCCTCCTTATAGAAATGTGGGTTTGATTAAAGGAGTGAAGAAAAAGCACTGAATAATATTTGCTTCTGTAAACGTAATCATCTCAAAATATGGTTGAAGAAATTGAAGAAGGTTAAACATAATCCAAAACGTATAAGGTCAATTTAAGTACAACCAGAATTCTAGTGTTTATGCAATGCATCTGTGGGTTGATATGAAATATGGCCGTACTTAAACTAAACGAGGTTAACGAGAGCATATTCCGAATACGGCTTTGGCCAGTTGTACTGTGAACTGCGAGGACCGTATCTTATCCTGAACTGGCTGTGCGAATACCGTCCTCTGCCTGGCAGAAGGAATAGATTACAACGGCACTGTATTGGCGATTAGTCCTATTGCTAGAATATTGAAACAACAAGGAGTCCGCGGAGTCAAGCAATGCTGAATAAACAAGTACCTGAAATTCAATAGGATTTTGTGTATTGATTACAAATAGGTGTGGAATTCTCATGTACAGTGGTATTCATGGATTCCTTACACAAGCAGCAGTTGTTATGATGCTTTCGTAATCTGAATATAAATCTGTTATCTACTTAAAACTGTAATTATTGAATAGATTAATGTCTTTGAAATGCTTCATTAACTGGGCAGTTTCCATGTTTGGAAATGTTTTTATTTTGATTGCTGATTGCTAGATACTGTATGTTTAATAGGCATGCTGTTAATATTTTGTACAAGAGCCAAATAAGACAGTTATGCTGTAGTAAGTTCTATATAAGTTATATAACATAAGTTATATTTTGTTCTGAGGTCAATTTGAATCTCATACTAAATAACTGGTGTCCTTTTATCTGAGAAACACTACCTGATTGATCACCTGATGCCTAGAAATTAGCATGCACAGTAGCCCAGCGTTTAGCATTGCTAGCTCACAGTGCTGAGGTCCTGGGTACACTTCTGGACCTGGGGTGCTATCTGTATGGAGCTTGTATGTTCTCCCCATGTTTGCATGAGTTTGCTTTGGGTGCTCCGGCTTCCTCCCACAGTTCAAAGAACTACTGGTAGGTTAATTGGCTTCTGGGATAATTGGTGAGTGTCTGTGTCTTCCCTGCATTGGACTACCATCCAGTCCCAGGTATCTCCTGCTTATTACTTTCTGAGGCTCTGGCTCCCCCGTGCCCCGCGACCCCCTGACCCCCTGACCCTGAATTGGATGAAGCGGTTAGAAAATGGGTGGTTTCTGTTATGCTCTGGTCATGCTCTGCCATAGCAACAACTTGTAAAAAATGCAGATGCTAGGATTTAACTCAAAGAAGGAGCTCAGATCACTGTGTTGGCATCACTGTACAGGTGTCCGGTGTGTTTTAGAACATGTGTTAAAATCTTATTTACTAACTTCTAGACTTTTTACCCCCCATATCAGTCTGCAGGTGCACAGTGGTCTGTGGACACCCTCCTTGCTCTGTCGTAAAACAGGAAATAAAAAGCAACTGGTTTTGACTTTAATGCACTGAGACTGTGGAACTCACAGAACTCTCTTGTCAGAAAGGCAGCTTCTAACAGCTTTTAAGTGAAGACTAAGAACACTTTTCTATTTTATTAAAATAGATTATATATGTTTTGTTTAAATATATGTTATAAATGTTAAAACGACAGCTCGTATAAGCTTGTATTTTTACCTTTCGATCATTTTTATAATTGCTTTGAGTTGCTTTTACCATGATAAACAGTACAAAATATGAGGTGTTGAACTTGTCTAAAGTTTTAAAGCGCTTTATGACGTAAAGTGTGATGACAGTCCTTGGCGGTCTATGTAACAATTCTTCTTGAAGTAGGTCATCGGGCCAACAGTATACAAACATTACAGCTCAAGTGCTTTTGTATCTGAACGCTTTTAGCTAAGTTATTTAGCAGCTGCGGTATTAATAATGATTTTAATGGCAAATTCAATTGCAGGTAAAATAAAAATGGCGGATAACTTTCTTTCTAGCTTCGTGAAGCGGTCGCGCTATATTATACATATATACCATAATAAGAAACATAATATGTACAGTAGAATTTTTCACTTTAAGCTGGCATTATCCAGAACCGGGTCAGGGCCCGGACCCGGACCGTGCAGTGTGGTCCGTCGGCCTTCTAAAGATGTTTAGGAGATCGAGGCGCCCTTGGATTTGATTAGAAACTTGCATAATTTCTTAACTTGACCCCATTATCTTAAAAAAAACGGCCAGGCCAAGACCAAAGCATGAAGGCTGCGAGGATCGGGGGACTCTCATTTTTGGTCACAGCGTACAGTAGTAGATCAGTAACCTCTGTTTATCGTGATAACCTTTAATTATTTTCCAGTACTTTTTTAAATGATAAAACACATTGTCTCGCCAGTTTTGCTAAAGATACGGTTTTAGTGTTTACGCATAAATTTGTAAGCCGTAGGTTTAAATCTCGTGGTCTTATTTTCTGCATTTTCATCGTAAGGGAAGGCGCTCGTTTGCGATTTACGCGCTGAATATTGTAAGCAGAGGAGCCTTAAGGCACAGCCTCGCCTTAACACCATCGTTTGCATTGTCATTGTCATCCAGAAAAGCAGTCGTAAGAAAATGAATCTGTGGCGGCTCCGAACATTAAAAAAACTATATCTAGACTGCAAATATATCCCAATCTTACTATCAACACGTTTTAAGACCCCTCTCCTTTCCACCGGTATACAAGCTAAGAGAGAAATATTGGAAATCCCATCTGAAGTAGCCCTCGTCTCACCTTCGGAGCTGTGAGCGATGGGGATCATAATGAAAAGGGGTACAGTTACTTTGAAAATGTGTATGTGATACTTAAATTTAAATCAAATAAAAAGATAAATTATATAACACAGACTCCTATCTATGTCCATGTGTTTAAGACGTATGAATCGGTTTTAAAACAGGCACACCCCTTTACTTCTCACAAATCCAACTGGAGTCTCAGTCCGTCGTCGCGATGAATTAGGAGCTCAGATGTAGGCTAAGTGATTGCAATTTACTTATTTAAAAGAACCACTTCAAATCAAAAGGGAGACATTTTGTAATGGTAGTTATCGTATTATAGTATACGATAACTGTATACGTAGTATACGTAATTGTAGATATACAGTACATAAAGGGTATGAATAGGTGTGAGCTTTTACTGTATATTTAATATTTTATCTGACCCACTTGTAGAAACCGCCTACTCAGATTTATTTAAGTGGTCTGCCACCATAAAGACAGAAAAATATAATGACACCCTGTTACATTAACTGTAAAATAAACGCCGTAACTGCGGCCATATGAAAATTTGGATAAAGATTATACAAACATCCTGAGGAGCTCTATGACATATGAGCGTCGTAATAATGGTTGGTGACCTGACGTAACAGTGCTCCCTGAATTACGTGATCTGTATATACCCAAATACAGATATATCACATAGGGAGATGCAGTCAAACATTGCATTGCTATCGTCGTGGTGAACTATTTCTCCGCTGTTTAAAACTTGTTTGGTAAGTGTCATCAAATATGCTTGTCAATTTGTAGCGAAATCGATATACTGTATCATAATCCTTCAGCTATCTATAATGTAGTGAAACGGCTAATTAATATTGATAAATTCCCTTATTCACAGTGACTTTTGCTCAAACCCCTGTTGCATAATGGGTTAATTTTATATAAAAAAAACATTTATATCATAGATATAATACAAGCTTTGAAATGAAATAGCACATTTCCAGGTTTCAGTTAAACATTTTTAAAAAAGCTCATGACTTTAAGCATTCTGAACATTGAGAATGTTATTTGGGAAACAAATGTTTATTATAATGTTTATGTTTAGGATCTGTCTCCTACTGAGTCAGCATGCAGCATTCAACACCATTAGGTTTAATATTAAAAAGTTGTGTATTTCCTGAATTGTTTTTTTTTATTCTTTTCTATTAGACCATACTAGACTGTGCAGGATATCATTTATTTGCCATTTTTGCCTTTTCCAGATACCTGGGAAACAAAGCTCATATCTCATTTGCCAATGGAGCCCAGTCCTAAGCCTGGTGCTCTGTCCCCCTCCCCGAAGGACACAGACTCGAATCGACCCGCGCCCTTAAGGCAACAGGATCTGATCTCCACGTACTGCCCGCCTCCCAAGATACAGCTTCTGAAGGACACCTTCCAAGAGAAACTGATGCAGGAAAAGGAGAAAAAAATGATCGCCATGTACAATCGGCGGCAGGAGGCAGCTCTACAGAAGATGAGAAAATGTTTCCAATATGTCAAATACGCTGCGGAGAAGAAGATGGGGAACAGCTATCGCTTCCAAGCCCAACAGGGCCCCGAGAAGAACATTGTGGGGTATGATCGGTCTTACCCCCTGAAGCCTATGGGTAACAGGAAAGTCTCCGGCCCTGGTGAGGTTCGGGCTGTGGACCGCCCGGACGCACAGAGTGATTCCTTGTTTGCCCCCACCCCGCCTCAGGATGGTCATGAGAGGCCCTGCGAGAGGCCGGGCAGGAGGGGCTCAAGAGTACGCAAACCTAAGGACAGGACTGTCCTCCCCATGGTGGCGACCCCTCCAGGGCAATGCCCTTCTCATGCCAATGGGAAGGAGCACTTTCAGTTGCAAGAGGAGCTACGAAAAGTGGCCGAGGCAGAGGCCGCGCTGAAGGAGGAGCATCGCCGGAGGGAGGCCAGCCTGCAGGATGAGATGCGTCGGAAGGAGGCCATGATGAAGGACGAGATTCGCCAGAAGGAGGCCATGATGCAGGCGAAGCTCTTCAGAGCTCAGGAGGAGCTGAGGATGGTTCCGAGAGAGATGGAAGACTCCAGAGAGGTGGCCGGAAGGGAAAATAGAGGCGAGGCAGAGCGAGCTTTGCCCCAGAGGACCATGGGCCAACCACCGCTCTAAGGCCGTGCCTCTTCTGACCTGCAGAATGGAGAAGCAAAAAGCCTTCACTCCAAGGAAAGCCCTTCCTATCAGAGGAGACAACCTTGATTATGGTTCTCCAATGGAAGATGGCGGATGCGCAGAATCGCACTTTCCCTCTGCGCTTTCCCATCAGGAGAGACGTCAAGTGAGCCCTTGCAGCCGTGGGCTAGAAGACGTCCCCTGTGGAAGGAGAAAGTATCTCAAGAAAGCAAGGCTCCCTGAAAGCGACGTGTCAGCGGCACAGGCCGCGCAGGGCCACTTCAGAAATAACACCACATGTCTGGATGAACAAACTCTGTCAGTGGAAAACAGATATTTGTCCCCTACAAGTCTGATCTGCCCTACCGCTGAGCAATTTCCATATGAGAATAGCCAGAGTGGAAACCCTCAGCTGGTGCCCTGTGAACTGTGTCACGGGAAGTTTGCTGTAGAGAGGCTGGAGAAACACAGCAAGATCTGCAAGAAGCTTCAGAATTCAAAGAGGAAGGTTTTTGACTCTTTCAAGCACAGGGCCAAGGGAACAGAACTGGAGACATACATCCATAAGAAGAAGGTTAAACCGCCAATCGTGGTAAGGGCTATCCTTAAACTCTTTCCAAGCTTCCCTTTTTTTCTCCTAGAGTCAGACTCAGCTTATAAA
Source organism: Lepisosteus oculatus (assembly GCF_040954835.1). NCBI lineage: Eukaryota > Metazoa > Chordata > Actinopteri > Semionotiformes > Lepisosteidae > Lepisosteus > Lepisosteus oculatus. Next base: position 1,342,640 of record NW_027168053.1, on the reverse strand, counting down.
TCAATGTAAACAATAAATAAGTGTTTTATGAAGTACTCTTCTGAAAAACTGCCGCAAAGGCACATTTGCCAGACAGAATAAATGTGTCTTAGTGACTTCTGAATTCTGTTGTAAAAATCTACATATCAAGCAAATAGCACTCACAGGAAACAAAACCATAACTACGTAAATTGTACTCTCTACCCAATGACCTGAAAGGTAGCCCTCAGAAAGCTACGTTATTACTGTATTGATATTTTCTTGCCTTGTGAATGGTTTGCGACCAGACTGTGTACGCAGTGCTAGTCTGGACTTTTTCTGGAAGCTGTTTTATTGGTTTCATTTCCTGTTCCCAGCTGAGAAAGAACAACTGGAGGCAGAAGCACGAGGATTTCATTCGGACCATCAAACAGGCCAGGGAGGTGCAGCAGGTGATCACGCAAGGAGGGAAAGTTGTGAACCTGCCCCAGCCCCCCGCGAATCCAAACCCCGACTACGTGCCCTGCCCTCACTGCGGCCGGCGCTTTGCCCCCAGGCCGGCACAGAGGCACTTCCCCAAGTGTCAGCACATCAGGAGCCGCCCTCCTCCTCCTCCTCGCAGATGAAAACTGATGTGAAGAAGAGCAAAAGAGTCATGATCTTGGCTCACGACTCACGTCCTGCTTTTTCTTTTTAGAAACACATTTAGCACAGTTCATCCGTATGATGATGAAAAAAAAATGTTACCTTATTTTAATTGATTTTTTTTTGGTGGACTGGTGTTTGCGTAGCTGTGGTTATTTCAGTTTTTCTCTTATCATTCATACACCTTGACCTCCTAAAAATAATTTTTCAACCTGGAACGTACAATTAGCAGGCAATAGAACAGGTCACATTGGTCTTGGAACCATCAAAAAGCAGTATTCACACATTCTCGGCATCAATTTTCCTTAAAAACAACTGAAAAAGCAAGGTAAAGAGTGATTGATTTTTTTAATGAAAGTTATTTGATTTAATTTATTTAATTTTCATAATATTTGAAATATGTTGGGATTAATGTGACTCAATATTATCTGCAGCTCTTACACTCCAGGCACCTGATAAAGTGGAACGCAGTGTCTTTGCCTTACATGGCGCTCAGCTCTTCCTCAATCCCAGCAGAAGCACCAGCAGAAGCAGCAGCCTCCGGGTCCTGCCTCATGCACAGCTTAAAATGCAACACCAAGTAATACAACAAACAACAGGGAAAACCATTCACGATCAGACACATTCGTTGATTGCTGGCTCTCAGTAAAGGGACATTGCATCATTACATCACAAAATAGACTACATTTCAAGGTTAAAGAATTACCATGTTCTGCGATTCAGAACGAGGCAGCAAAACTTCCTATAATCTGTTGTGGCCCTATGACATTGTAAAGGAGCAGGCTTGTGAATACATCTCGTTTAATCCAATGGAAATATAACTCTCAACTTTTTTAAGTTTTTGCCAATAAATAATACTACATTGTTAACTCTGCATAAAGAACCTTGGAATGGAACGTTTTTTGCAGTGAAATGTTTGCTGCATAACCTATACCCTTTCTCTCCTACATCACATTGCATTAGTCATTACAGTGATTAGTGAGCAGGAAGGGCTGCATCACATCGCAATTTGTGTGGAACTTGAATGCGAATTTGTTACAACATGGCGTAACTTACAGTCCTTTCACAAAATTCATGATTTTGTGCTCAATTTTGAGTTTGTAAAGTTTTTCTATAATGTCAATGATTTTATTTTGTGACTGAAATTAAATACTTTTCTGTCTGCAAAATTGGGACTGTAGTTCCACCTTAACCTACTAGTACTGTATGTCTTTGGACTGTGGGAAGAAACTGGAGCACCTGGAAGAAATCCACACAAATGAAGGGAGAACATACAATTCCATCCAGACTGCACCCCAGGAATTGAACCCAGGACCCCAGATCTGTGAACCACAGTGCCACCTTATTGCTATAGTCACTATAATTAATGTCAAAACTCATTTGCAAATGAGCAGCCTGGGATCCAAAAGGATCAAGACAAGGATCCAAACAAAGCACTATCCCAAAGCTTGGCTTTGTACCGTATATAATACAGGGCTTGATGCAGAAGGCAGATAATCAAAGTCCATGCAATAATTGCTAAGGGAAAGTGACTTTGTGTTCTTGGAGGGAAGTCACTCAACACGGAGCTGTGTTAGTGAAATGATTGTTCTGATGTACGGCTGATGTCCAAACACTGAAAACATGATTGTGTATGCAATCGCACTCCTGAGCTCCATTGGGTATGGTTAAAATAACTTTTTATAGTTCATCACATTCAAAGTGTGTGTACTTGATGAAAGTGTAACACGCATTTGGAGGAGTTATTCAGGATTTTCTTTCATTCAACTATTTCAAGACCCATTATTTTCAGATGTTGTAGTATACGTGAATAATGAAAGGCCTTCATATTACACAATGAAGGAATGACTTCGCAGGTGTGAAGAATGAAAGATTAATTCAGCTCACTTTGGGGAGTTTCACAATGGCCCTCCTTATAGAAATGTGGGTTTGATTAAAGGAGTGAAGAAAAAGCACTGAATAATATTTGCTTCTGTAAACGTAATCATCTCAAAATATGGTTGAAGAAATTGAAGAAGGTTAAACATAATCCAAAACGTATAAGGTCAATTTAAGTACAACCAGAATTCTAGTGTTTATGCAATGCATCTGTGGGTTGATATGAAATATGGCCGTACTTAAACTAAACGAGGTTATCGAGAGCATATTCCGAATCCGGCTTTGGCCAGTTGTACTGTGAACTGCGAGGACCGTATCATATCCTGAACTGGCTGTGCGAATACCGTCCTCTGCTGGCAGAAGGAATAGATTACAACGGCACTGTATTGGCGATTAGTCCTATTGCTAGAATATTGAAACAACAAGGAGTCCGCGGAGTCAAGCAATGCTGAATAAACAAGTACCTGAAATTCAATAGGATTTTGTGTATTGATTACAAATAGGTGTGGAATTCTCATGTACAGTGGTATTCATGGATTCCTTACACAAGCAGCAGTTGTTATGATGCTTTCGTAATCTGAATATAAATCTGTTATCTACTTAAAACTGTAATTATTGAATAGATTAATGTCTTTGAAATGCTTCATTAACTGGGCAGTTTCCATGTTTGGAAATGTTTTTATTTTGATTGCTGATTGCTAGATACTGTATGTTTAATAGGCATGCTGTTAATATTTTCTACAAGAGCCAAATAAGACAGTTATGCTGTAGTAAGTTCTATATAAGTTATATAACATAAGTTATATTTTGTTCTGAGGTCAATTTGAATCTCATACTAAATAACTGGTGTCCTTTTATCTGAGAAACACTACCTGATTGATCACCTGATGCCTAGAAATTAGCATGCACAGTAGCCCAGCGTTTAGCATTGCTAGCTCACAGTGCTGAGGCCCTGGGTACACTTCTGGACCTGGGGTGCTATCTGTATGGAGCTTGTATGTTCTCCCCATGTTTGCATGAGTTTGCTTTGGGTGCTCCGGCTTCCTCCCACAGTTCAAAGAACTACTGGTAGGTTAATTGGCTTCTGGGATAATTGGTGAGTGTCTGTGTCTTCCCTGCATTGGACTACCATCCAGTCCCAGGTATCTCCTGCTTATTACTTTCTGAGGCTCTGGCTCCCCCGTGCCCCACGACCCCCTGACCCCCTGACCCTGAATTGGATGAAGCGGTTAGAAAATGGGTGGTTTCTGTTATGCTCTGGTCATGCTCTGCCATAGCAACAACTTGTAAAAAATGCAGATGCTAGGATTTAACTCAAAGAAGGAGCTCAGATCACTGTGTTGGCATCACTGTACAGGTGTCCGGTTTGTTTTAGAACATGTGCTAAAATCTTATTTACTAACTTCTAGACTTTTTACCCCCCATATCAGTCTGCAGGTGCACAGTGGTCTGTGGACACCCTCCTTGCTCTGTCGTAAAAGAGGAAATAAAAAGCAACTGGTTTTGACTTTAATGCACTGAGACTGTGGAACTCACAGAACTCTCTTGTCAGAAAGGCAGCTTCTAACAGCTTTTAAGTGAAGACTAAGAACACTTTTCTATTTTATTAAAATAGATGATATATGTTTTGTTTAAATATATGTTATAAATGTTAAAACGACAGCTCGTATAAGCTTGTATTTTTACCTTTCGATCATTTTTATAATTGCTTTGAGTTGCTTTTACCATGATAAACAGTACAAAATATGAGGTGTTGAACTTGTCAAAAGTTTTAAAGCGCTTTATGACGTAAAGTGTGATGACAGTCCTTGGCGGTCTATGTAAGAATTCTTCTTGAAGTAGGTCATCGGGCCAACAGTATACAAACATTACAGCTCAAGTGCTTTTGTATCTGAACGCTTTTAGGTAAGTTATTTAGCAGCTGCGGTATTAATAATGATTTTAATGGCAAATTCAATTGCAGGTAAAATAAAAATGGCGGATAACTTTCTTTCTAGCTTCGTGAAGCGGTCGCGCTATATTATACATATATACCATAATAAGAAACATAATATGTACAGTAGAATTTTTCACTTTAAGCTGGCATTATCCAGAACCGGGTCAGGGCCCGGACCCGGACCGTGCAGTGTGGTCCGTCGGCCTTCTAAAGATGTTTAGGAGATCGAGGCGCCCTTGGATTTGATTAGAAACTTGCATAATTTCTTAACTTGACCCCATTATCTTAAAAAAAACTGCCAGGCCAAGACCAAAGCATGAAGGCTGCGAGGATCGGGGGACTCTCATTTTTGGTCACAGCGTACAGTAGTAGATCAGTAACCTCTGTTTATCGTGATAACCTTTAATTATTTTCCAGTACTTTTTTAAATGATAAAACACATTGTCTCGCCAGTTTTGCTAAAGATACGGTTTTAGTGTTTACGCATAAATTTGTAAGCCGTAGGTTTAAATCTCGTGGTCTTATTTTCTGCATTTTCATCGTAAGGGAAGGCGCTCGTTTGCGATTTACGCGCTGAATATTGTAAGCAGAGGAGCCTTAAGGCACAGCCTCGCCTTAACACCATCGTTTGCATTGTCATTGTCATCCAGAAAAGCAGTCGTAAGAAAATGAATCTGTGACGGCTCCGAACATTAAAAAAACTATATCTAGACTGCAAATACATCCCAATCTTAGATAATTGTAGATATACAGTACATAAAGGGTATGAATAGGTGTGAGCTTTTACTGTATATTTAATATTTTATCTGACCCACTTGTAGAAACCGCCTACTCAGATTTATTTAAGTGGTCTGCCACCATAAAGACAGAAAAATATAATGACACCCTGTTACATTAACTGTAAAATAAACGCCGTAACTGCGGCCATATGAAAATTTGGATAAAGATTATACAAACATCCTAAGGAGCTCTATGACATATGAGCGTCGTAATAATGGTTGGTGACCTGACGTAACAGTGCTCCCTGAATTACGTGATCTGTATATACCCAAATACAGATATATCACATAGGGAGATGCAGTCAAACATTGCATTGCTATCGTCGTGGTGAACTATTTCTCCGCTGTTTAAAACTTGTTTGGTAAGTGTCATCAAATATGCTTGTCAATTTGTAGCGAAATCGATATACTGTATCATAATCCTTCAGCTATCTATAATGTAGTGAAACGGCTAATTAATATTGATAAATTCCCTTATTCACAGTGACTTTTGCTCAAACCCCTGTTGCATAATGGGTTAATTTTATATAAAAAAACATTTATATCATAGATATAATACAAGCTTTGAAATGAAATAGCACATTTCCAGGTTTCAGTTAAACATTTTTAAAAAAGCTCATGACTTTAAGCATTCTGAACATTGAGAATGTTATTTGGGAAACAAATGTTTATTATAATGTTTATGTTTAGGATCTGTCTCCTACTGAGTCAGCATGCAGCATTCAACACCATTAGGTTTAATATTCAAAAGTTGTGTATTTCCTGAATTGTTTTTTTTTATTCTTTTCTATTAGACCATACTAGACTGTGCAGGATATCATTTATTTGCCATTTTTACCTTTTCCAGATACCTGGGAAACAAAGCTCATATCTCATTTGCCAATGGAGCCCAGTCCTAAGCCTGGTGCTCTGTCCCCCTCCCCGAAGGACACAGACTCGAATCGACCCGCGCCCTTAAGGCAACAGGATCTGATTTCCACGTACTGCCCGCCTCCCAAGATACAGCTTCTGAAAGACACCTTCCAAGAGAAACCGATGCAGGAAAAGGAGAAAAAAATGATCGCCATGTACAATCGGCGGCAGGAGGCAGCTCTACAGAAGATGAGAAAATGTTTCCAATATGTCAAATACGCTGCGGAGAAGAAGATGGGGAACAGCTATCGCTTCCAAGCCCAACAGGGCCCCGAGAAGAACATTGTGGGGTATGATCGGTCTTACCCCCTGAAGCCTATGGGTAACAGGAAAGTCTCCTGCCCTGGTGAGGTTCGGGCTGTGGACCGCCCGGACGCACAGAGTGATTCCTTGTTTGCCCCCACCCCGCCTCAGGATGGTCATGAGAGGCCCTGCGAGAGGCCGGGCAGGAGGGGCTCAAGAGTACGCAAACCTAAGGACAGGACTGTCCTCCCCATGGTGGCGACCCCTCCAGGGCAATGCCCTTCTCATGCCAATGGGAAGGAGCACTTTCAGTTGCAAGAGGAGCTACGAAAAGTGGCCGAGGCAGAGGCCGCGCTGAAGGAGGAGCATCGCCGGAGGGAGGCCAGCCTGCAGGATGAGATGCGCCGGAAGGAGGCCATGATGAAGGACGAGATTCGCCAGAAGGAGGCCATGATGCAGGCGAAGCTCTTCAGAGCTCAGGAGGAGCTGAGGATGGTTCCGAGAGAGATGGAAGACTCCAGAGAGGTGTCCGGAAGGGAAAACAGAGGAGACAACCTTGATTATGGTTCTCCAATGGAAGATGGCGGATGCGCAGAATCGCACTTTCCCTCTGCGCTTTCCCATCAGGAGAGACGTCAAGTGAGCCCTTGCAGCCGTGGGCTAGAAGACGTCCCCTGTGAAGGAGAAAGTATCTCAAGAAAGCAAGGCTCCCTGAAAGCGACGTGTCAGCGGCACAGGCCGCGCAGGGCCACTTCAGAAATAACACCACATGTCTGGATGAACAAACTCTTTCAGTGGAAAACAGATATTTGTCCCCTACAAGTCTGATGTGCCCTACCGCTGAGCAATTTCCATATGAGAATAGCCAGAGTGGAAACCCTCAGCTGGTGCCCTGTGAACTGTGTCACGGGAAGTTTGCTGTAGAGAGGCTGGAGAAACACAGCAAGATCTGCAAGAAGCTTCAGAATTCAAAGAGGAAGGTTTTTGACTCTTTCAAGCACAGGGCCAAGGGAACAGAACTGGAGACATACATCCATAAGAAGAAGGTTAAACCGCCAATCGTGGTAAGGGCTATCCTTAAACTCTTTCCAAGCTTCCCTTTTTTTCTCCTAGAGTCAGACTCAGCTTATAAATCAATGTAAACAATAAATAAGTGTTTTATGAAGTACTCTTCTGAAAAACTGCCGCAAAGGCACATTTGCCAGACAGAATAAATGTGTCTTAGTGACTTCTGAATTCTGTTGTAAAAATCTACATATCAAGCAAATAGCACTCACAGGAAACAAAACCATAACTACGTAAATTGTACTCTCTACCCAATGACCTGAAAGGTAGCCCCAGAAAGCTACGTTATTACTGTATTGATATTTTCTTGCCTTGTGAATGGTTTGCGACCAGACTGTGTACGCAGTGCTAGTCTGGACTTTTTCTGGAAGCTGTTTTATTGGTTTCATTTCCTGTTCCCAGCTGAGAAAGAACAACTGGAGGCAGAAGCACGAGGATTTCATTCGGAGCATCAAACAGGCCAGGGAGGTGCAGCAGGTGATCACGCAAGGAGGGAAAGTTGTGAACCTGCCCCAGCCCCCCGCGAATCCAAACCCCGACTACGTGCCCTGCCCTCACTGCGGCCGGCGCTTTGCCCCCAGGCCGGCACAGAGGCACTTCCCCAAGTGTCAGCACATCAGGAGCCGCCCTCCTCCTCCTCGCAGATGAAAACTGATGTGAAGAAGAGCAAAAGAGTCATGATCTTGGCTCACGACTCACGTCCTGCTTTTTCTTTTTAGAAACACATTTAGCACAGTTCATCCGTATGATGATGAAAAAAAAATGTTACCTTATTTTAATTAAATTATTTTTTTTTTGGTGGACTGGTGTTTGCGTAGCTGTGGTTATTTCAGTTTTTCTCTTATCATTCATACACCTTGACCTCCTAAAAATAATTTTTCAACCTGGAACGTACAATTGGCAGGCAATAGAACAGGTCACATTGGTCTTGGAACCATCAAAAAGTAGTATTCACACATTATCAATTTTCCTTAAAAACAACTGAAAAAGCAAGGTAAAGAGTGATTGATTTTTTTAATGAAAGTTATTTGATTTAATTTATTTAATTTTCATAATATTTGAAATATGTTGGGATTAATGTGACTCAATATTATCTGCAGCTCTTACACTCCAGGCACCTGATAAAGTGGAACGCAGTGTCTTTGCCTTACATGGCGCTCAGCTCTTCCTCAATCCCAGCAGAAGCACCAGCAGAAGCAGCAGCCTCCGGGTCCTGCCTCATGCACAGCTTAAAATGCAACACCAAGTAATACAACAAACAACAGGGAAAACCATTCACGATCAGACACATCCGTTGATTGCTGGCTCTCAGTAAAGGGACATTGCATCATTACATCACAAAATAGACTACATTTCAAGGTTAAAGAATTACCATGTTCTGCGATTCAGAACGAGGCAGCAAAACTTCCTATAATCTGTTGTGGCCCTGTGACATTGTAAAGGAGCAGGCTTGTGAATACATCTCGTTTAATCCAATGGAAATATTGCTCTCAACTTTTTTACGTTTTTGCCAATAAATAATACTACATTGTTAACTCTGCATAAAGAACCTTGGAATGGAACGTTTTTTGCAGTGAAATGTTTGCTGCATAACCTATACCCTTTCTCTCCTACATCACATTGCATTAGTCATTACAGTGATTAGTGAGCAGGAAGGGCTGCATCACATCGCAATTTGTGTGGAACTTGAATGCGAATTTGTTACAACATGGCGTAACTTACAGTCCTTTCACAAAATTCATGATTTTGTGCTCAATTTTGAGTTTGTAAAGTTTTTCTATAATGTCAATGATTTTATTTTGTGACTGAAATTAAATAATTTTGTGTCTGCAAAATTGGGACTGTAGTTCCACCTTAACCTACTAGTACTGTATGTCTTTGGACTGTGGGAAGAAACTGGAGCACCTGGAAGAAATCCACTCAAATGAAGGGAGAACATACAATTCCATCCAGACTGCACCCCAGGAATTGAACCCAGGACCCCAGCTCTGTGAACCACAGTGCCAGCTCATTGCTATAGTCACTATAATTAATGTCAAAACTCATTTGCAAATGAGCAGCCTGGGATCCAAAAGGATCAAGACAAGGATCCAAACAAAGCACTATCCCAAAGCTTGGCTTTGTACCGTATATAATACAGGGCTTGATGCAGAAGGCAGATAATCAAAGTCCATGCAATAATTGCTAAGGGAAAGTGACTTTGTGTTCTTAGAGGGAAGTCACTCAACATGGAGCTGTGTTAGTGAAATGATTGTTCTGATGTACGGCTGATGTCCAAACACTGAAAACATGATTGTGTATGCAATCGCACTCCTGAGCTCCATTGGGTATGGTTAAAATAACTTTTTATAGTTCATCACATTCAAAGTGTGTGTACTTGATGAAAGTGTAACACGCATTTGGAGGAGTTATTCAGGATTTTCTTTCATTCAACTATTTCAAGACCCATTATTTTCAGATGTTGTAGTATACGTGAATAATGAAAGGCCTTCATATTACACAATGTAGGAATGACTTCGCAGGTGTGAAGAATAAAAGATTAATTCAGCTCACTTTGGGGAGTTTCACAATGGTCCTCCTTATAGAAATGTGGGTTTGATTAAAGGAGTGAAGAAAAAGCACTGAATAATATTTGCTTCTGTAAACGTAATCATCTCAAAATATGGTTGAAGAAATTGAAGAAGGTTAAACATAATCCAAAACGTATAAGGTCAATTTAAGTACAACCAGAATTCTAGTGTTTATGCAATGCATCTGTGGGTTGATATGAAATATGGCCGTACTTAAACTAAACGAGGTTATCGAGAGCATATTCCGAATACGGCTTTGGCCAGTTGTACTGTGAACTGCGAGGACCGTATCTTATCCTGAACTGGCTGTGCGAATACCGTCCTCTGCTGGCAGAAGGAATAGATTACAACGGCACTGTATTGGCGATTAGTCCTATTGCTAGAATATTGAAACAACAAGGAGTCCGCGGAGTCAAGCAATGCTGAATAAACAAGTACCTGAAATTCAATAGGATTTTGTGTATTGATTACAAATAGGTGTGGAATTCTCATGTACAGTGGTATTCATGGATTCCTTACACAAGCAGCAGTTGTTATGATGCTTTCGTAATCTGAATATAAATCTGTTATCTACTTAAAACTGTAATTATTGAATAGATTAATGTCTTTGAAATGCTTCATTAACTGGGCAGTTTCCATGTTTGGAAATGTTTTTATTTTGATTGCTGATTGCTAGATACTGTATGTTTAATAGGCATGCTGTTAATATTTTCTACAAGAGCCAAATAAGACAGTTATGCTGTAGTAAGTTCTATATATGTTATATAACATAAGTTATATTTTGTTCTGAGGTCAATTTGAATCTCATACTAAATAACTGGTGTCCTTTTATCTGAGAAACACTACCTGATTGATCACCTGATGCCTAGAAATTAGCATGCACAGTAGCCCAGCGTTTAGCATTGCTAGCTCACAGTGCTGAGGCCCTGGGTACACTTCTGGACCTGGGGTGCTATCTGTATGGAGCTTGTATGTTCTCCCCATGTTTGCATGAGTTTGCTTTGGGTGCTCCGGCTTCCTCCCACAGTTCAAAGAACTACTGGTAGGTTAATTGGCTTCTGGGATAATTGGTGAGTGTCTGTGTCTTCCCTGCATTGGACTACCATCCAGTCCCAGGTATCTCCTGCTTATTACTTTCTGAGGCTCTGGCTCCCCCGTGCCCCGCGACCCCCTGACCCCCTGACCCTGAATTGGATGAAGCGGTTAGAAAATGGGTGGTTTCTGTTATGCTCTGGTCATGCTCTGCCATAGCAACAACTTGTAAAAAATGCAGATGCTAGGATTTAACTCAAAGAAGGAGCTCAGAGCACTGTGTTGGCATCACTGTACAGGTGTCCGGTTTGTTTTAGAACATGTGCTAAAATCTTATTTACTAACTTCTAGACTTTTTACCCCCCATATCAGTCTGCAGGTGCACAGTGATCTGTGGACACCCTCCTTGCTCTGTCGTAAAAGAGGAAATAAAAAGCAACTGGTTTTGACTTTAATGCACTGAGACTGTGGAACTCACAGAACTCTCTTGTCAGAAAGGCAGCTTCTAACAGCTTTTAAGTGAAGACTAAGAACACTTTTCTATTTTATTAAAATAGATGATATATGTTTTGTTTAAATATATGTTATAAATGTTAAAACGACAGCTCGTATAAGCTTGTATTTTTACCTTTCGATCATTTTTATAATTGCTTTGAGTTGCTTTTACCATGATAAACAGTACAAAATATGAGGTGTTGAACTTGTCTAAAGTTTTAAAGCGCTTTATGACGTAAAGTGTGATGACAGTCCTTGGCGGTCTATGTAACAATTCTTCTTGAAGTAGGTCATCGGGCCAACAGTATACAAACATTACAGCTCAAGTGCTTTTGTATCTGAACGCTTTTAGGTAAGTTATTTAGCAGCTGCGGTATTAATAATGATTTTAATGGCAAATTCAATTGCAGGTGAAATAAAAATGGCGGATAACTTTCTTTCTAGCTTCGTGAAGCGGTCGCGCTATATTATACATATATACCATAATAAGAAACATAATATGTACAGTAGAATTTTTCACTTTAAGCTGGCATTATCCAGAACCGGGTCAGGGCCCGGACCCGGACCGTGCAGTGTGGTCCGCCGGCCTTCTAAAGATGTTTAGGAGATCGAGGCGCCCTTGGATTTGATTAGAAACTTGCATAATTTCTTAACTTGACCCCATTATCTTAAAAAAAACGGCCAGGCCAAGACCAAAGCATGAAGGCTGCGAGGATCGGGGGACTCTCATTTTTGGTCACAGCGTACAGTAGTAGATCAGTAACCTCTGTTTATCGTGATAACCTTTAATTATTTTCCAGTACTTTTTTAAATGATAAAACACATTGTCTCGCCAGTTTTGCTAAAGATACGGTTTTAGTGTTTACGCATAAATTTGTAAGCCGTAGGTTTAAATCTCGTGGTCTTATTTTCTGCATTTTCATCGTAAGGGAAGGCGCTCGTTTGCGATTTACGCGCTGAATATTGTAAGCAGAGGAGCCTTAAGGCACAGCCTCGCCTTAACACCATCGTTTGCATTGTCATTGTCATCCAGAAAAGCAGTCGTAAGAAAATGAATCTGTGGCGGCTCCGAACATTAAAAAAACTATATCTAGACTGCAAATACATCCCAATCTTACTATCAACACGTTTTAAGACCCCTCTCCTTTCCACCGGTATACAAGCTAAGAGAGAAATATTGGAAATCCCATCTGAAGTAGCCCTCGTCTCACCTTCGGAGCTGTGAGCGATGGGGATCATAATTAAAAGGGGTACAGTTACTTTGAAAATGTGTATGTGATACTTAAATTTAAATAAAATAAAAAGATAAATTATATAACACAGACTGCTATCTATGTCCATGTGTTTAAGACGTATGAATCGGTTTTAAAACAGGCACACCCCTTCTCACAAATCCGACTGGAGTCTCAGTCCGTCGTCGCGATGAATTAGGAGCTCAGATGTAGGCTAAGTGATTGCAATTTACTTATTTAAAAGAACCACTTCAAATCAAAAGGGAGACATTTTGTAATGGTAGTTATCGTATTATAGTATACGATAACTGTATACGTAGTATACGTAATTGTAGATATACAGTACATAAAGGGTATGAATAGGTGTGAGCTTTTACTGTATATTTAATATTTTATCTGACCCACTTGTAGAAACCGCCTACTCAGATTTATTTAAGTGGTCTGCCACCATAAAGACAGAAAAATATAATGACACCCTGTTACATTAACTGTAAAATAAACGCCGTAACTGCGGCCATATGAAAATTTGGATAAAGATTATACAAACATCCTAAGGAGCTCTATGACATATGAGCGTCGTAATAATGGTTGGTGACCTGACGTAACAGTGCTCCCTGAATTACGTGATCTGTATATACCCAAATACAGATATATCACATAGGGAGATGCAGTCAAACATTGCATTGCTATCGTCGTGGTGAACTATTTCTCCGCTGTTTAAAACTTGTTTGGTAAGTGTCATCAAATATGCTTGTCAATTTGTAGCGAAATCGATATACTGTATCATAATCCTTCAGCTATCTATAATGTAGTGAAACGGCTAATTAATATTGATAAATTCCCTTATTCACAGTGACTTTTGCTCAAACCCCTGTTGCATAATGGGTTAATTTTATATAAAAAAACATTTATATCATAGATATAATACAAGCTTTGAAATGAAATAGCACATTTCCAGGTTTCAGTTAAACATTTTTAAAAAAGCTCATGACTTTAAGCATTCTGAACATTGAGAATGTTATTTGGGAAACAAATGTTTATTATAATGTTTATGTTTAGGATCTGTCTCCTACTGAGTCAGCATGCAGCATTCAACACCATTAGGTTTAATATTCAAAAGTTGTGTATTTCCTGAATTGTTTTTTTTTATTCTTTTCTATTAGACCATACTAGACTGTGCAGGATATCATTTATTTGCCATTTTTACCTTTTCCAGATACCTGGGAAACAAAGCTCATATCTCATTTGCCAATGGAGCCCAGTCCTAAGCCTGGTGCTCTGTCCCCCTCCCCGAAGGACACAGACTCGAATCGACCCGCGCCCTTAAGGCAACAGGATCTGATTTCCACGTACTGCCCGCCTCCCAAGATACAGCTTCTGAAGGACACCTTCCAAGAGAAACTGATGCAGGAAAAGGAGAAAAAAATGATCGCCATGTACAATCGGCGGCAGGAGGCAGCTCTACAGAAGATGAGAAAATGTTTCCAATATGTCAAATACGCTGCGGAGAAGAAGACGGGGAACAGCTATCGCTTCCAAGCCCAACAGGGCCCCGAGAAGAACATTGTGGGGTATGATCGGTCTTACCCCCTGAAGCCTATGGGTAACAGGAAAGTCTCCGGCCCTGGTGAGGTTCGGGCTGTGGACCGCCCGGAAGCACAGAGTGATTCCTTGTTTGCCCCCACCCCGCCTCAGGATGGTCATGAGAGGCCCTGCGAGAGGCCGGGCAGGAGGGGCTCAAGAGTACGCAAACCTAAGGACAGGACTGTCCTCCCCATGGTGGCGACCCCTCCAGGGCAATGCCCTTCTCATGCCAATGGGAAGGAGCACTTTCAGTTGCAAGAGGAGCTACGAAAAGTGGCCGAGGCAGAGGCCGCGCTGAAGGAGGAGCATCGCCGGAGAGAGGCCAGCCTGCAGGATGAGATGCGCCGGAAGGAGGCCATGATGAAGGACGAGATTCGCCAGAAGGAGGCCATGATGCAGGCGAAGCTCTTCAGAGCTCAGGAGGAGCTGAGGATGGTTCCGAGAGAGATGGAAGACTCCAGAGAGGTGGCCGGAAGGGAAAATAGAGGACTCCTGACCCTAAGGAAGACACTCCAGGCGAGGCAGAGCGAGCTTTGCCCCAGAGGACCATGGGCCAACCACCGCTCTAAGGCCGTGCCTCTTCTGACCTGCAGAATGGAGAAGCAAAAAGCCTTCACTCCAAGGAAAGCCCTTCCTATCAGAGGAGACAACCTTGATTATGGTTCTCCAATGGAAGATGGCGGATGCGCAGAATCGCACTTTCCCTCTTCGCTTTCCCATCAGGAGAGACGTCAAGTGAGCCCTTGCAGCCGTGGGCTAGAAGACGTCCCCTGTGGAAGGAGAAAGTATCTCAAGAAAGCAAGGCTCCCTGAAAGCGACGTGTCAGCGGCACAGGCCGCGCAGGCCCACTTCAGAAATAACACCACATGTCTGGATGAACAAACTCTGTCAGTGGAAAACAGATATTTGTCCCCTACAAGTCTGATCTGCCCTACCGCTGAGCAATTTCCATATGAGAATAGCCAGAGTGGAAACCCTCAGCTGGTGCCCTGTGAACTGTGTCACGGGAAGTTTGCTGTAGAGAGGCTGGAGAAACACAGCAAGATCTGCAAGAAGCTTCAGAATTCAAAGAGGAAGGTTTTTGACTCTTTCAAGCACAGGGCCAAGGGAACAGAACTGGAGACATACATCCATAAGAAGAAGGTTAAACCGCCAATCGTGGTAAGGGCTATCCTTAAACTCTTTCCAAGCTTCCCTTTTTTTCTCCTAGAGTCAGACTCAGCTTATAAATCAATGTAAACAATAAATAAGTGTTTTATGAAGTACTCTTCTGAAAAACTGCCGCAAAGGCACATTTGCCAGACAGAATAAATGTGTCTTAGTGACTTCTGAATTCTGTTGTAAAAATCTACATATCAAGCAAATAGCACTCACAGGAAACAAAACCATAACTACGTAAATTGTACTCTCTACCCAATGACCTGAAAGGTAGCCCCAGAAAGCTACGTTATTACTGTATTGATATTTTCTTGCCTTGTGAATGGTTTGCGACCAGACTGTGTACGCAGTGCTAGTCTGGACTTTTTCTGGAAGCTGTTTTATTGGTTTCATTTCCTGTTCCCAGCTGAGAAAGAACAACTGGAGGCAGAAGCACGAGGATTTCATTCGGAGCATCAAACAGGCCAGGGAGGTGCAGCAGGTGATCACGCAAGGAGGGAAAGTTGTGAACCTGCCCCAGCCCCCCGCGAATCCAAACCCCGACTACGTGCCCTGCCCTCACTGCGGCCGGCGCTTTGCCCCCAGGCCGGCACAGAGGCACTTCCCCAAGTGTCAGCACATCAGGAGCCGCCCTCCTCCTCCTCCTCGCAGATGAAAACTGATGTGAAGAAGAGCAAAAGAGTCATGATCTTGGCTCACGACTCACGTCCTGCTTTTTCTTTTTAGAAACACATTTAGCACAGTTCATCCGTATGATGATGAAAAAAAAATGTTACCTTATTTTAATTAAATGATTTTTTTTTTGGTGGACTGGTGTTTGCGTAGCTGTGGTTATTTCAGTTTTTCTCTTATCATTCATACACCTTGACCTCCTAAAAATAATTTTTCAACCTGGAACGTACAATTGGCAGGCAATAGAACAGGTCACATTGGTCTTGGAACCATCAAAAAGTAGTATTCACACATTATCAATTTTCCTTAAAAACAACTGAAAAAGCAAGGTAAAGAGTGATTGATTTTTTTAATGAAAGTTATTTGATTTAATTTATTTAATTTTCATAATATTTGAAATATGTTGGGATTAATGTGACTCAATATTATCTGCAGCTCTTACACTCCAGGCACCTGATAAAGTGGAACGCAGTGTCTTTGCCTTACATGGCGCTCAGCTCTTCCTCAATCCCAGCAGAAGCACCAGCAGAAGCAGCAGCCTCCGGGTCCTGCCTCATGCACAGCTTAAAATGCAACACCAAGTAATACAACAAACAACAGGGAAAACCATTCACGATCAGACACATCCGTTGATTGCTGGCTCTCAGTAAAGGGACATTGCATCATTACATCACAAAATAGACTACATTTCAAGGTTAAAGAATTACCATGTACTGCGATTCAGAACGAGGCAGCAAAACTTCCTATAATCTGTTGTGGCCCTGTGACATTGTAAAGGAGCAGGTTTGTGAATACATCTCGTTTAATCCAATGGAAATATTGCTCTCAACTTTTTTACGTTTTTGCCAATAAATAATATTACATTGTTAACTCTGCATAAAGAACCTTGGAATGGAACGTTTTTTGCAGTGAAATGTTTGCTGCATAACCTATACCTTTTCTCTCCTACATCACATTGCATTAGTCATTACAGTGATTAGTGAGCAGGAAGGGCTGCATCACATCGCAATTTGTGTGGAACTTGAATGCGAATTTGTTACAACATGGCGTAACTTACAGTCCTTTCACAAAATTCATGATTTTGTGCTCAATTTTGAGTTTGTAAAGTTTTTCTATAATGTCAATGATTTTATTTTGTGACTGAAATTAAATACTTTTGTGTCTGCAAAATTGGGACTGTAGTTCCACCTTAACCTACTAGTACTATATGTCTTTGGACTGTGGGAAGAAACTGGAGCACCTGGAAGAAATCCACACAAATGAAGGGAGAACATACAATTCCATCCAGACTGCACCCCAGGAATTGAACCCAGGACCCCAGCTCTGTGAACCACAGTGCCACCTCATTGCTATAGTCACTTTAATTAATGTCAAAACTCATTTGCAAATGAGCAGCCTGGGATCCAAAAGGATCAAGACAAGGATCCAAACAAAGCACTATCCCAAAGCTTGGCTTTGTACAGTATATCATACAGGGCTTGATGCAGAAGGCAGATAATCTAAGTCCATGCAATAATTGCTAAGGGAAAGTGACTTTGTGTTTTTGGAGGGAAGTCACTCAACATGGAGCTGTGTTAGTGAAATGATTGTTCTGATGTACGGCTGATGTCCAAACACTGAAAACATGATTGTGTATGCAATCGCACTCCCGAGCTCCATTGGGTATGGTTAAAATAACTTTTTATAGTTCATCACATTCAAAGTGTGTGTACCTGATGAAAGTGTAACACGCATTTGGAGGAGTTATTCAGGATTTTCTTTCATTCAACTATTTCAAGACCGATTATTTTCAGATGTTGTAGTATACGTGAATAATGAAAGGCCTTCATATTACACAATGAAGGAATGACTTCGCAGGTGTGAAGAATAAAAGATTAATTCAGCTCACTTTGGGGAGTTTCACAATGGCCCTCCTTAAAGAAATGTGGGTTTGATTAAAGGAGTGAAGAAAAAGCACTGAATAATATTTGCTTCTGTAAACGTAATCATCTCAAAATATGGTTAAAGAAATTGAAGAAGGTTAAACATAATCCAAAACGTATAAGGTCAATTTAAGTACAACCAGAATTCTAGTGTTTATGCAATGCATCTGTGGGTTGATATGAAATACGGCCGTTCTTAAACTAAACGAGGTTATCGAGAGCATATTCCGAGTACGGCTGTGGCCAGTTGTACTGTGAACTGCGAGGACCGTATCTTATCCTGAACTGGCTGTGCGAATACCGTCCTCTGCTGGCAGAAGGAATAGATTACAACGGCACTGTATTGGCGATTAGTCCTATTGCTAGAATATTGAAACAACAAGGAGTCCGCGGAGTCAAGCAATGCTGAATGAACAAGTACCTGAAATTCAATAGGATTTTGTGTATTGATTACAAATAGGTGTGAAATTCTCATGTACAGTGGTATTCATGGATTCCTTACACAAGCAGCCGTTGTTATGATACTTTCGTAATCTGAATATAAATCTGTTATCTACTTGAAACTGTAATTATTGAATAGATTAATGTCTTTGAAATGCTTCATTAACTGGGCAGTTTCCATGTTTGGAAATGTTTTTATTTTGATTGCTGATTGCTAGATACTGTATGTTTAATAGGCATGCTGTTAATATTTTCTACAAGAGCCAAATAAGACAGTTATGCTGTAGTAAGTTCTATATAAGTTATATAACATAAGTTATATTTTGTTCTGAGGTCAATTTGAATCTCATACTAAATTACTGGTGTCCTTTTATCTGAGAAACACTACCTGATTGATCACCTGATGCCTAGAAATTAGCATGCACAGTAGCCCAGTGTTTAGCATTGCTAGCTCACAGTGCTGAGGCCCTG
The DNA here is from genome assembly GCF_040954835.1 of Lepisosteus oculatus. Classification (NCBI taxonomy): domain Eukaryota; kingdom Metazoa; phylum Chordata; class Actinopteri; order Semionotiformes; family Lepisosteidae; genus Lepisosteus; species Lepisosteus oculatus. The sequence continues at coordinate 1,323,647 of NW_027168053.1, read as the reverse complement.
GGTACACTTCTGGACCTGGGGTGCTATCTGTATGGAGCTTGTATGTTCTCCCCATGTTTGCATGAGTTTGCTTTGGGTGCTCCGGCTTCCTCCCACACTTCAAAGAACTACTGGTAGGTTAATTGGCTTCTGGGATAATTGGTGAGTGTCTGTGTCTTCCCTGCATTGGACTACCATCCAGTCCCAGGTATCTCCTGCTTATTACTTTCTGAGGCTCTGGCTCCCCCGTGACCCCCCGACCCCCTGACCACCTGACCCTGAATTGGATGAAGCGGTTAGAAAATGGGTGGTTTCTGTTATGCTCTGGTCATGCTCTGCCATAGCAACAACTTGTAAAAAATGCAGATGCTAGGATTTAACTCAAAGAAGGAGCTCAGATCACTGTGTTGGCATCACTGTACAGGTGTCCGGTGTGTTTTAGAACATATGTTAAAATCTTATTTACTAACTTCTAGACTTTTTACCCCCCATATCAGTCTGCAGGTGCACAGTGGTCTGTGGACACCCTCCTTGCTCTGTCGTAAAACAGGAAATAAAAAGCAACTGGTTTTGACTTTAATGCACTGAGACTGTGGAACTCACAGAACTCTCTTGTCAGAAAGGCAGCTTCTAACAGCTTTTAAGTGAAGACTAAGAACACTTTTCTATTTTATTAAAATAGATTATATATGTTTTGTTTAAATATATGTTATAAATGTTAAAACGACAGCTCGTATAAGCTTGTATTTTTACCTTTCGATCATTTTTAGAATTGCTTTGAGTTGCTTTTACCATGATAAACAGTACAAAATATGAGGTGTTGAACTTGTCAAAAGTTTTAAAGCGCTTTATGACGTAAAGTGTGATGACAGTCCTTGGCGGTCTATGTAAGAATTCTTCTTGAAGTAGGTCATCGGGCCAACAGTAGACAAACATTACAGCTCAAGTGCTTTTGTATCTGAACGCTTTTAGGTAAGTAATTTAGCAGCTGCGGTATTAATAATGATTTTAATGGCAAATTCAATTGCAGGTAAAATAAAAATGGCGGATAACTTTCTTTCTAGCTTCGTGAAGCGGTCGCGCTATATTATACATATTGTAACGCATACGGCCGACAGGCACTGTGTAAGAGCCGGCGTACCAGAGCGGGTGACGTCACCGCCCTTCCCTGTGATAGCAGGACCACAGCTACTGGGCTGTGGAGAGATCTCTCTTTGGCTCACGGGGCTAGGTCCCTGCAGAGAGACGCGGAAGTCCCGGGTTCGAGCCCCAGAGGGTGCAGGGGCCGACCAGATGCGGCAAGGGCGCCCGCCAGAGCCCCCGTTGCGTTACATTGGTGTCAGAAGTGGGATGGGATAGCCCTTCGCCGGGGACGGCGATTTAAGCGGGGGAGAGTGTAACGCTTACGGCCGACAGGCACTGTGTAAGAGCCGGCGTACCAGAGCGGGTGACGTCACCGCCCTTCCCTGTGATAGCAGGACCACAGCTACTGGGCTGTGGAGAGATCTCTCTTTGGCTCACGGGGCTAGGTCGCTGCAGAGAGACGCGGAAGTCCCGGGTTCGAGCCCCGGACGGTGCAGGGGCCGACCTAATGCGGCAAGGGCGCCCGCCTGAGCCCTTCGCCGGGGACGGCGATTTAAGCGGGGGAGAGTGTAACGCTTACGGCCAACAGGCACTGTGTAAGAGCCGGCGTACCAGAGCGGGTGACGTCACCGCCCTTCCCTGTGATAGCAGGACCACAGCTACTGGGCTGTGGAGAGATCTCTCTTTGGCTCACGGGGCTAGGTCCCTGCAGAGAGACGCGGAAGTCCCGGGTTCGAGCCCCAGAGGGTGCAGGGGCCGACCAGATGCGGCAAGGGCGCCCGCCAGAGCCCCCGTTGCGTTACAATATATACCATAATAAGAAACATAATATGTACAGTAGAATTTTTCACTTTAAGCTGGCATTATCCAGAACCGGGTCAGGGAACGGACCCGGACCGTGCAGTGTGGTCCGTCGGCCTTCTAAAGATGTTTAGGAGATCGAGGCGCCCTTGGATTTGATTAGAAACTTGCATAATTTCTTAACTTGACCCCATTATCTTAAAAAAAACGGCCAGGCCAAGACCAAAGCATGAAGGCTGCGAGGATCGGGGGACTCTCATTTTTGGTCACAGCGTACAGTAGTAGATCAGTAACCTCTGTTTATCGTGATAACCTTTAATTATTTTCCAGTACTTTTTTAAATGATAAAACACATTGTCTCGCCAGTTTTGCTAAAGATACGGTTTTAGTGTTTACGCATAAATTTGTAAGCCGTAGGTTTAAATCTCGTGGTCTTATTTTCTGCATTTTCATCGTAAGGGAAGGCGCTCGTTTGCGATTTACGCGCTGAATATTGTAAGCAGAGGAGCCTTAAGGCACAGCCTCGCCTTAACACCATCGTTTGCATTGTCATTGTCATCCAGAAAAGCAGTCGTAAGAAAATGAATCTGTGGCGGCTCCGAACATTAAAAAAACTATATCTAGACTGCAAATACATCCCAATCTTACTATCAACACGTTTTAAGACCCCTCTCCTTTCCACCGGTATACAAGCTAAGAGAGAAATATTGGAAATCCCATCTGAAGTAGCCCTCGTCTCACCTTCGGAGCTGTGAGCGATGGGGATCATAATTAAAAGGGGTACAGTTACTTTGAAAATGTGTATGTGATACTTAAATTTAAATAAAATAAAAAGATAAATTATATAACACAGACTGCTATCTATGTCCATGTGTTTAAGACGTATGAATCGGTTTTAAAACAGGCACACCCCTTCTCACAAATCCGACTGGAGTCTCAGTCCGTCGTCGCGATGAATTAGGAGCTCAGATGTAGGCTAAGTGATTGCAATTTACTTATTTAAAAGAACCACTTCAAATCAAAAGGGAGACATTTTGTAATGGTAGTTATCGTATTATAGTATACGATAACTGTATACGTAGTATACGTAATTGTAGATATACAGTACATAAAGGGTATGAATAGGTGTGAGCTTTTACTGTATATTTAATATTTTATCTGACCCACTTGTAGAAACCGCCTACTCAGATTTATTTAAGTGGTCTGCCACCATAAAGACAGAAAAATATAATGACACCCTGTTACATTAACTGTAAAATAAACGCCGTAACTGCGGCCATATGAAAATTTGGATAAAGATTATACAAACATCCTAAGGAGCTCTATGACATATGAGCGTCGTAATAATGGTTGGTGACCTGACGTAACAGTGCTCCCTGAATTACGTGATCTGTATATACCCAAATACAGATATATCACATAGGGAGATGCAGTCAAACATTGCATTGCTATCGTCGTGGTGAACTATTTCTCCGCTGTTTAAGACTTGTTTGGTAAGTGTCATCAAATATGCTTGTCAATTTGTAGCGAAATCGATATACTGTATCATAATCCTTCAGCTATCTATAATGTAGTGAAACGGCTAATTAATATTGATAAATTCCCTTATTCACAGTGACTTTTGCTCAAACCCCTGTTGCATAATGGGTTAATTTTATATAAAAAAACATTTATATCATAGATATAATACAAGCTTTGAAATGAAATAGCACATTTCCAGGTTTCAGTTAAACATTTTTAAAAAAGCTCATGACTTTAAGCATTCTGAACATTGAGAATGTTATTTGGGAAACAAATGTTTATTATAATGTTTATGTTTAGGATCTGTCTCCTACTGAGTCAGCATGCAGCATTCAACACCATTAGGTTTAATATTAAAAAGTTGTGTATTTCCTGAATTGTTTTTTTTTATTCTTTTCTATTAGACCATACTAGACTGTGCAGGATATCATTTATTTGCCATTTTTGCCTTTTCCAGATACCTGGGAAACAAAGCTCATATCTCATTTGCCAATGGAGCCCAGTCCTAAGCCTGGTGCTCTGTCCCCCTCCCCGAAGGACACAGACTCGAATCGACCCGCGCCCTTAAGGCAACAGGATCTGATCTCCACGTACTGCCCGCCTCCCAAGATACAGCTTCTGAAGGACACCTTCCAAGAGAAACTGATGCAGGAAAAGGAGAAAAAAATGATCGCCATGTACAATCGGCGGCAGGAGGCAGCTCTACAGAAGATGAGAAAATGTTTCCAATATGTCAAATACGCTGCGGAGAAGAAGATGGGGAACAGCTATCGCTTCCAAGCCCAACAGGGCCCCGAGAAGAACATTGTGGGGTATGATCGGTCTTACCCCCTGAAGCCTATGGGTAACAGGAAAGTCTCCGGCCCTGGTGAGGTTCAGGCTGTGGACCGCCCGGACGCACAGAGTGATTCCTTGTTTGCCCCCACCCCGCCTCAGGATGGTCATGAGAGGCCCTGCAAGAGGCCGGGCAGGAGGGGCTCAAGAGTATGCAAACCTAAGGACAGGACTGTCCTCCCCATGGTGGCGACCCCTCCAGGGCAATGCCCTTCTCATGCCAATGGGAAGGAGCACTTTCAGTTGCAAGAGGAGCTACGAAAAGTGGCCGAGGCAGAGGCCGCGCTGAAGGAGGAGCATCGCCGGAGGGAGGCCAGCCTGCAGGATGAGATGCGCCGGAAGGAGGCCATGATGAAGGACGAGATTCGCCAGAAGGAGGCCATGATGCAGGCGAAGCTCTTCAGAGCTCAGGAGGAGCTGAGGATGGTTCCGAGAGAGATGGAAGACTCCAGAGAGGTGGCCGGAAGGGAAAATAGAGGCGAGGCAGAGCGAGCTTTGCCCCAGAGGACCATGGGCCAACCACCGCTCTAAGGCCGTGCCTCTTCTCACCTGCAGAATGGAGAAGCAAAAAGCCTTCACTCCAAGGAAAGCCCTTCCTATCAGAGGAGACAACCTTGATTATGGTTCTCCAATGGAAGATGGCGAATGCGCAAAATCGCACTTTCCCTCTGCGCTTTCCCATCAGGAGAGACGTCAAGTGAGCCCTTGCAGCCGTGGGCTAGAAGACGTCCCCTGTGGAAGGAGAAAGTATCTCAAGAAAGCAAGGCTCCCTGAAAGCGACGTGTCAGCGGCACAGGCCGCGCAGGGCCACTTCAGAAATAACACCACATGTCTGGATGAACAAACTCTGTCAGTGGAAAACAGATATTTGTCCCCTACAAGTCTGATCTGCCCTACCGCTGAGCAATTTCCATATGAGAATAGCCAGAGTGGAAACCCTCAGCTGGTGCCCTGTGAACTGTGTCACGGGAAGTTTGCTGTAGAGAGGCTGGAGAAACACAGCAAGATCTGCAAGAAGCTTCAGAATTCAAAGAGGAAGGTTTTTGACTCTTTCAAGCACAGGGCCAAGGGAACAGAACTGGAGACATACATCCATAAGAAGAAGGTTAAACCGCCAATCGTGGTAAGGGCTATCCTTAAACTCTTTCCAAGCTTCCCTTTTTTTCTCCTAGAGTCAGACTCAGCTTATAAATCAATGTAGACAATAAATAAGTGTTTTATGAAGTACTCTTCTGAAAAACTGCCGCAAAGGCACATTTGCCAGACAGAATAAATGTGTCTTAGTGACTTCTGAATTCTGTTGTAAAAATCTACATATCAAGCAAATAGCACTCACAGGAAACAAAACCATAACTACGTAAATTGTACTCTCTACCCAATGACCTGAAAGGTAGCCCCAGAAAGCTACGTTATTACTGTATTGATATTTTCTTGCCTTGTGAATGGTTTGCGACCAGACTGTGTACGCAGTGCTAGTCTGGACTTTTTCTGGAAGCTGTTTTATTGGTTTCATTTCCTGTTCCCAGCTGAGAAAGAACAACTGGAGGCAGAAGCACGAGGATTTCATTCGGAGCATCAAACAGGCCAGGGAGGTGCAGCAGGTGATCACGCAAGGAGGGAAAGTTGTGAACCTGCCCCAGCCCCCCGCGAATACAAACCTCGACTACGTGCCCTGCCCTCACTGCGGCCGGCGCTTTGCCCCCAGGCCGGCACAGAGGCACTTCCCCAAGTGTCAGCACATCAGGAGCCGCCCTCCTCCTCCTCGCAGATGAAAACTGATGTGAAGAAGAGCAAAAGAGTCATGATCTTGGCTCACGACTCACGTCCTGCTTTTTCTTTTTAGAAACACATTTAGCACAGTTCATCCGTATGATGATGAAAAAAAAATGTTACCTTATTTTAATTAAATGATTTTTTTTTGGTGGACTGGTGTTTGCGTAGCTGTGGTTATTTCAGTTTTTCTCTTATCATTCATACACCTTGACCTCCTAAAAATAATTTTTCAACCTGGAACGTACAATTAGCAGGCAATAGAACAGGTCACATTGGTCTTGGAACCATCAAAAAGCAGTATTCACACATTCTCGGCATCAATTTTCCTTAAAAACAACTGAAAAAGCAAGGTAAAGAGTGATTGATTTTTTTAATGAAAGTTATTTGATTTAATTTATTTAATTTTCATAATATTTGAAATATGTTGGGATTAATGTGACTCAATATTATCTGCAGCTCTTACACTCCAGGCACCTGATAAAGTGGAACGCAGTGTCTTTGCCTTACATGGCGCTCAGCTCTTCCTCAATCCCAGCAGAAGCACCAGCAGAAGCAGCAGCCTCCGGGTCCTGCCTCATGCACAGCTTAAAATGCAACACCAAGTAATACAACAAACAACAGGGAAAACCATTCACGATCAGACACATCCGTTGATTGCTGGCTCTCAGTAAAGGGACATTGCATCATTACATCACAAAATAGACTACATTTCAAGGTTAAAGAATTACCATGTTCTGCGATTCAGAACGAGGCAGCAAAACTTCCTATAATCTGTTGTGGCCCTATGACATTGTAAAGGAGCAGGCTTGTGAATACATCTCGTTTAATCCAATGGAAATATAACTCTCAACTTTTTTACGTTTTTGCCAATAAATAATACTACATTGTTAACTCTGCATAAAGAACCTTGGAATGGAACGTTTTTTGCAGTGAAATGTTTGCTGCATAACCTATACCCTTTCTCTCCTACATCACATTGCATTAGTCATTACAGTGATTAGTGAGCAGGAAGGGCTGCATCACATCGCAATTTGTGTGGAACTTGAATGCGAATTTGTTACAACATGGCGTAACTTACAGTCCTTTCACAAAATTCATGATTTTGTGCTCAATTTTGAGTTTGTAAAGTTTTTCTATAATGTCAATGATTATATTTTGTGACTGAAATTAAATAATTTTGTGTCTGCAAAATTGGGACTGTAGTTCCACCTTAACCTACTAGTACTGTATGTCTTTGGACTGTGGGAAGAAACTGGAGCACCTGGAAGAAATCCACACAAATGAAGGGAGAACATACAATTCCATCCAGACTGCACCCCAGGAATTGAACCCAGGACCCCAGCTCTGTGAACCACAGTGCCAGCTCATTGCTATAGTCACTATAATTAATGTCAACACTCATTTGCAAATGAGCAGCCTGGGATCCAAAAGGATCAAGACAAGGATCCAAACAAAGCACTATCCCAAAGCTTGGCTTTGTACCGTATATAATACAGGGCTTGATGCAGAAGGCAGATAATCAAAGTCCATGCAATAATTGCTAAGGGAAAGTGACTTTGTGTTCTTGGAGGGAAGTCACTCAACACGGAGCTGTGTTAGTGAAATGATTGTTCTGATGTACGGCTGATGTCCAAACACTGAAAACATGATTGTGTATGCAATCGCACTCCTGAGCTCCATTGGGTATGATTAAAATAACTTTTTATAGTTCATCACATTCAAAGTGTGTGTACTTGATGAAAGTGTAACACGCATTTGGAGGAGTTATTCAGGATTTTCTTTCATTCAACTATTTCAAGACCCATTATTTTCAGATGTTGTAGTATACGTGAATAATGAAAGGCCTTCATATTACACAATGTAGGAATGACTTCGCAGGTGTGAAGAATAAAAGATTAATTCAGCTCACTTTGGGGAGTTTCACAATGGCCCTCCTTATAGAAATGTGGGTTTGATTAAAGGAGTGAAGAAAAAGCACTGAATAATATTTGCTTCTGTAAACGTAATCATCTCAAAATATGGTTGAAGAAATTGAAGAAGGTTAAACATAATCCAAAACGTATAAGGTCAATTTAAGTACAACCAGAATTCTAGTGTTTATGCAATGCATCTGTGGGTTGATATGAAATATGGCCGTACTTAAACTAAACGAGGTTATCGAGAGCATATTCCGAATACGGCTTTGGCCAGTTGTACTGTGAACTGCGAGGACCGTATCTTATCCTGAACTGGCTGTGCGAATACCATCCTCTGCTGGCAGAAGGAATAGATTACAACGGCACTGTATTGGCGATTAGTCCTATTGCTAGAATATTGAAACAACAAGGAGTCCGCGGAGTCAAGCAATGCTGAATAAACAAGTACCTGAAATTCAATAGGATTTTGTGTATTGATTACAAATAGGTGTGGAATTCTCATGTACAGTGGTATTCATGGATTCCTTACACAAGCAGCAGTTGTTATGATGCTTTCGTAATCTGAATATAAATCTGTTATCTACTTAAAACTGTAATTATTGAATAGATTAATGTCTTTGAAATGCTTCATTAACTGGGCAGTTTCCATGTTTGGAAATGTTTTTATTTTGATTGCTGATTGCTAGATACTGTATGTTTAATAGGCATGCTGTTAATATTTTCTACAAGAGCCAAATAAGACAGTTATGCTGTAGTAAGTTCTATATAAGTTATATAACATAAGTTATATTTTGTTCTGAGGTCAATTTGAATCTCATACTAAATTACTGGTGTCCTTTTATCTGAGAAACACTACCTGATTGATCACCTGATGCCTAGAAATTTGCATGCACAGTAGCCCAGCGTTTAGCATTGCTAGCTCACAGTGCTGAGGCCCTGGGTACACTTCTGGACCTGGGGTGCTATCTGTATGGAGCTTGTATGTTCTCCCCATGTTTGCATGAGTTTGCTTTGGGTGCTCCGGCTTCCTCCCACAGTTCAAAGAACTACTGGTAGGTTAATTGGCTTCTGGGATAATTGGTGAGTGTCTGTGTCTTCCCTGCATTGGACTACCATCCAGTCCCAGGTATCTCCTGCTTATTACTTTCTGAGGCTCTGGCTCCCCCGTGCCCCGCGACCCCCTGACCCCCTGACCCCCTGACCCTGAATTGGATGAAGCGGTTAGAAAATGGGTGGTTTCTGTTATGCTCTGGTCATGCTCTGCCATAGCAACAACTTTTTGATTTAACTCAAAGAAGGAGCTCAGATCACTGTGTTGGCATCACTGTACAGGTGTCCGGTTTGTTTTAGAACATGTGCTAAAATCTTATTTACTAACTTCTAGACTTTTTACCCCCCATATCAGTCTGCAGGTGCACAGTGGTCTGTGGACACCCTCCTTGCTCTGTCGTAAAACAGGAAATAAAAAGCAACTGGTTTTGACTTTAATGCACTGAGACTGTGGAACTCACAGAACTCTCTTGTCAGAAAGGCAGCTTCTAACAGCTTTTAAGTGAAGACTAAGAACACTTTTCTATTTTATTAAAATAGATGATATATGTTTTGTTTAAATATATGTTATAAATGTTAAAACGACAGCTCGTATAAGCTTGTATTTTTACCTTTCGATCATTTTTATAATTGCTTTGAGTTGCTTTTACCATGATAAACAGTACAAAATATGAGGTGTTGAACTTGTCTAAAGTTTTAAAGCGCTTTATGACGTAAAGTGTGATGACAGTCCTTGGCGGTCTATGTAACAATTCTTCTTGAAGTAGGTCATCGGGCCAACAGTATACAAACATTACAGCTCAAGTGCTTTTGTATCTGAACGCTTTTAGGTAAGTTATTTAGCAGCTGCGGTATTAATAAAGATTTTAATGGCAAATTCAATTGCAGGTAAAATAAAAAAGGCGGATAACTTTCTTTCTAGCTTCGTGAAGCGGTCGCGCTGTATTATACATATATACCATAATAAGAAACATAATATGTACAGTAGAATTTTTCACTTTAAGCTGGCATTATCCAGAACCGGGTCAGGGAACGGACCCGGACCGTGCAGTGTTGTCCGTCGGCCTTCTAAAGATGTTTAGGAGATCGGGGCGCCCTTGGATTTGATTAGAAACTTGCATAATTTCTTAACTTGACCCCATTATCCTAAAAAAAAACGGCCAGGCCAAGACCAAAGCATGAAGGCTGCGAGGATCGGGGGACTCTCATTTTTGGTCACAGCGTACAGTAGTAGATCAGTAACCTCTGTTTATCGTGATAACCTTTAATTATTTTCCAGTACTTTTTTAAATGATAAAACACATTGTCTCGCCAGTTTTGCTAAAGATACGGTTTTAGTGTTTACGCATAAATTTGTAAGCCGTAGGTTTAAATCTCGTGGTCTTATTTTCTGCATTTTCATCGTAAGGGAAGGCGCTCGTTTGCGATTTACGCGCTGAATATTGTAAGCAGAGGAGCCTTAAGGCACAGCCTCGCCTTAACACCATCGTTTGCATTGTCATTGTCATCCAGAAAAGCAGTCGTAAGAAAATGAATCTGTGGCGGCTCCGAACATTAAAAAAACTATATCTAGACTGCAAATACATCCCAATCTTACTATCAACACGTTTTAAGACCCCTCTCCTTTCCACCGGTATACAAGCTAAGAGAGAAATATTGGAAATCCCATCTGAAGTAGCCCTCGTCTCACCTTCGGAGCTGTGAGCGATGGGGATCATAATTAAAAGGGGTACAGTTACTTTGAAAATGTGTATGTGATACTTAAATTTAAATAAAATAAAAAGATAAATTATATAACACAGACTGCTATCTATGTCCATGTGTTTAAGACGTATGAATCGGTTTTAAAACAGGCACACCCCTTCTCACAAATCCGACTGGAGTCTCAGTCCGTCGTCGCGATGAATTAGGAGCTCAGATGTAGGCTAAGTGATTGCAATTTACTTATTTAAAAGAACCACTTCAAATCAAAAGGGAGACATTTTGTAATGGTAGTTATCGTATTATAGTATACGATAACTGTATACGTAGTATACGTAATTGTAGATATACAGTACATAAAGGGTATGAATAGGTGTGAGCTTTTACTGTATATTTAATATTTTATCTGACCCACTTGTAGAAACCGCCTACTCAGATTTATTTAAGTGGTCTGCCACCATAAAGACAGAAAAATATAATGACACCCTGTTACATTAACTGTAAAATAAACGCCGTAACTGCGGCCATATGAAAATTTGGATAAAGATTATACAAACATCCTAAGGAGCTCTATGACATATGAGCGTCGTAATAATGGTTGGTGACCTGACGTAACAGTGCTCCCTGAATTACGTGATCTGTATATACCCAAATACAGATATATCACATAGGGAGATGCAGTCAAACATTGCATTGCTATCGTCGTGGTGAACTATTTCTCCGCTGTTTAAAACTTGTTTGGTAAGTGTCATCAAATATGCTTGTCAATTTGTAGCGAAATCGATATACTGTATCATAATCCTTCAGCTATCTATAATGTAGTGAAACGGCTAATTAATATTGATAAATTCCCTTATTCACAGTGACTTTTGCTCAAACCCCTGTTGCATAATGGGTTAATTTTATATAAAAAAACATTTATATCATAGATATAATACAAGCTTTGAAATGAAATAGCACATTTCCAGGTTTCAGTTAAACATTTTTAAAAAAGCTCATGACTTTAAGCATTCTGAACATTGAGAATGTTATTTGGGAAACAAATGTTTATTATAATGTTTGTGTTTAGGATCTGTCTCCTACTGAGTCAGCATGCAGCATTCAACACCATTAGGTTTAATATTAAAAAGTTGTGTATTTCCTGAATTGTTTTTTTTTATTCTTTTCTATTAGACCATACTAGACTGTGCAGGATATCATTTATTTGCCATTTTTGCCTTTTCCAGATACCTGGGAAACAAAGCTCATATCTCATTTGCCAATGGAGCCCAGTCCTAAGCCTGGTGCTCTGTCCCCCTCCCCGAAGGACACAGACTCGAATCGACCCGCGCCCTTAAGGCAACAGGATCTGATCTCCACGTACTGCCCGCCTCCCAAGATACAGCTTCTGAAGGACACCTTCCAAGAGAAACTGATGCAGGAAAAGGAGAAAAAAATGATCGCCATGTACAATCGGCGGCAGGAGGCAGCTCTACAGAAGATGAGAAAATGTTTCCAATATGTCAAATACGCTGCGGAGAAGAAGACGGGGAACAGCTATCGCTTCCAAGCCCAACAGGGCCCCGAGAAGAACATTGTGGGGTATGATCGGTCTTACCCCCTGAAGCCTATGGGTAACAGGAAAGTCTCCGGCCCTGGTGAGGTTCGGGCTGTGGACCGTCCGGAAGCACAGAGTGATTCCTTGTTTGCCCCCACCCCGCCTCAGGATGGTCATGAGAGGCCCTGCGAGAGGCCGGGCAGGAGGGGCTCAAGAGTACGCAAACCTAAGGACAGGACTGTCCTCCCCATGGTGGCGACCCCTCCAGGGCAATGCCCTTCTCATGCCAATGGGAAGGAGCACTTTCAGTTGCAAGAGGAGCTACGAAAAGTGGCCGAGGCAGAGGCCGCGCTGAAGGAGGAGCATCGCCGGAGAGAGGCCAGCCTGCAGGATGAGATGCGCCGGAAGGAGGCCATGATGAAGGACGAGATTCGCCAGAAGGAGGCCATGATGCAGGCGAAGCTCTTCAGAGCTCAGGAGGAGCTGAGGATGGTTCCGAGAGAGATGGAAGACTCCAGAGAGGTGGCCGGAAGGGAAAATAGAGGACTCCTGACCCTAAGGAAGACACTCCAGGCGAGGCAGAGCGAGCTTTGCCCCAGAGGACCATGGGCCAACCACCGCTCTAAGGCCGTGCCTCTTCTGACCTGCAGAATGGAGAAGCAAAAAGCCTTCACTCCAAGGAAAGCCCTTCCTATCAGAGGAGACAACCTTGATTATGGTTCTCCAATGGAAGATGGCGGATGCGCAGAATCGCACTTTCCCTCTGCGCTTTCCCATCAGGAGAGACGTCAAGTGAGCCCTTGCAGCCGTGGGCTAGAAGACGTCCCCTGTGGAAGGAGAAAGTATCTCAAGAAAGCAAGGCTCCCTGAAAGCGACGTGTCAGCGGCACAGGCCGCGCAGGCCCACTTCAGAAATAACACCACATGTCTGGATGAACAAACTCTGTCAGTGGAAAACAGATATTTGTCCCCTACAAGTCTGATCTGCCCTACCGCTGAGCAATTTCCATATGAGAATAGCCAGAGTGGAAACCCTCAGCTGGTGCCCTGTGAACTGTGTCACAGGAAGTTTGCTGTAGAGAGGCTGGAGAAACACAGCAAGATCTGCAAGAAGCTTCAGAATTCAAAGAGGAAGGTTTTTGACTCTTTCAAGCACAGGGCCAAGGGAACAGAACTGGAGACATACATCCATAAGAAGAAGGTTAAACCGCCAATCGTGGTAAGGGCTATCCTTAAACTCTTTCCAAGCTTCCCTTTTTTTCTCCTAGAGTCAGACTCAGCTTATAAATCAATGTAAACAATAAATAAGTGTTTTATGAAGTACTCTTCTGAAAAACTGCCGCAAAGGCACATTTGCCAGACAGAATAAATGTGTCTTAGTGACTTCTGAATTCTGTTGTAAAAATGTACATATCAAGCAAATAGCACTCACAGGAAACAAAACCATAACTACGTAAATTGTACTCTCTACCCAATGACCTGAAAGGTAGCCCCAGAAAGCTAAGTTATTACTGTATTGATATTTTCTTGCCTTGTGAATGGTTTGCGACCAGACTGTGTACGCAGTGCTAGTCTGGACTTTTTCTGGAAGCTGTTTTATTGGTTTCATTTCCTGTTCCCAGCTGAGAAAGAACAACTGGAGGCAGAAGCACGAGGATTTCATTCGGAGCATCAAACAGGCCAGGGAGGTGCAGCAGGTGATCACGCAAGGAGGGAAAGTTGTGAACCTGCCCCAGCCCCCCGCGAATCCAAACCCCGAATACGTGCCCTGCCCTCACTGCGGCCGGCGCTTTGCCCCCAGGCCGGCACAGAGGCACATCCCCAAGTGTCAGCACATCAGGAGCCGCCCTCCTCCTCCTCCTCGCAGATGAAAACTGATGTGAAGAAGAGCAAAAGAGTCATGATCTTGGCTCACGACTCACGTCCTGCTTTTTCTTTTTAGAAACACATTTAGCACAGTTCATCCGTATGATGATGAAAAAAAAATGTTACCTTATTTTAATTAAATGATTTTTTTTTTGGTGGACTGGTGTTTGCGTAGCTGTGGTTATTTCAGTTTTTCTCTTATCATTCATACACCTTGACCTCCTAAAAATAATTTTTCAACCTGGAACGTACAATTGGCAGGCAATAGAACAGGTCACATTGGTCTTGGAACCATCAAAAAGTAGTATTCACACATTCTCAGCATCAATTTTCCTTAAAAACAACTGAAAAAGCAAGGTAAAGAGTGATTGATTTTTTTAATGAAAGTTATTTGATTTAATTTATTTAATTTTCATAATATTTGAAATATGTTGGGATTAATGTGACTCAATATTATCTGCAGCTCTTACACTCCAGGCACCTGATAAAGTGGAACGCAGTGTCTTTGCCTTACATGGCGCTCAGCTCTTCCTCAATCCCAGCAGAAGCACCAGCAGAAGCAGCAGCCTCCGGGTCCTGCCTCATGCACAGCTTAAAATGCAACACCAAGTAATACAACAAACAACAGGGAAAACCATTCACGATCAGACACATCCGTTGATTGCTGGCTCTCAGTAAAGGGACATTGCATCATTACATCACAAAATAGACTACATTTCAAGGTTAAAGAATTACCATGTTCTGCGATTCAGAACGAGGCAGCAAAACTTCCTGTAATCTGATGTGGCCCTGTGACATTGTAAAGGAGCAGGCTTGTGAATACATCTCGTTTAATCCAATGGAAATATTGCTCTCAACTTTTTTACGTTTTTGCCAATAAATAATATTACATTGTTAACTCTGCATAAAGAACCTTGGAATGGAACGTTTTTTGCAGTGAAATGTTTGCTGCATAACCTATACCTTTTCTCTCCTACATCACATTGCATTAGTCATTACAGTGATTAGTGAGCAGGAAGGGCTGCATCACATCGCAATTTGTGTGGAACTTGAATGCGAATTTGTTACAACATGGCGTAACTTACAGTCCTTTCACAAAATTCATGATTTTGTGCTCAATTTTGAGTTTGTAAAGTTTTTCTATAATGTCAATGATTTTATTTTGTGACTGAAATTAAATACTTTTGTGTCTGCAAAATTGGGACTGTAGTTCCACCTTAACCTACTAGTACTGTATGTCTTTGGACTGTGGGAAGAAACTGGAGCACCTGGAAGAAATCCACACAAATGAACTTGAACTTGAACTTGAACTTGAACTTTATTGCCATATGTAACCGGTACTGGTACAATGGAATTCTTACTTACAGAAAGTCTCTCGATTATAAAACAAGTGTAAAAAACAAAACAAAGTGCAAACAGTGCATCAAGACAATGTACAAACAAACAATAGACAATGTGCAAGTAAACATGCAGATAGTTTGAATGTAAACAATACAGACGTGTAAACAATGACTGGAGACGTACAATTAATAAATTACAATGAGGTAGATGGTGATGGTGTAGGTGTGGTCCGAGGGGGATGGCTAAATGTGTTCGCCAGTCTCACTGCTTGTGGATAGAAGCTATTGAAGAATCTAGTGGTAAGTGTCCGTATGCTCTTATATCTCTTGCCTGAGGGCAGTGGGGTGAAGAGCTCATGCCCTGGGTGGTGACTGTCCTCTGTGATGGCCAGAATTCTACCACGGCAGCGGTCCTCATAGAGCTGTTTAATCTTGGTGAGACCGCAGCCGATGATCTTCTGGGCCATATTGACCATTCTCTGCAGTGCCTTTCTTTCTCGCGAAGAGGTGTTGCCATACCACACGGTGATCCCGTTGGTGAGGACGCTCTCGATAGTGCAGCGGTAGAAGTTCACCAACACATGTGTTGGCATCCCCCATCGCTTGAGGCACCTCAAGAAATAAAGGCGCTGCTGAGCCTTCTTCATGATAGAGTCAGTATTCACAGTCCAGGTTAGATCTTTAGAGATGTGAATTCCCAAAAACCTAAAGCTGGTGACTGTTTCCACTTCCGTTCCATCAATACTGAGTGGGCTGTGAGTGTGTGGCCTGCGTCTCCGAAAGTCCACTATTAGCTCTTTCGTTTTCTTTATGTTCAAGTCCAGGTTATTGCTATGACACCACCTAAGCAGCTGTACAACTTCATCCCTGTAAGTGGACTCGTCATCATCACTGATCAGTCCTATTATAGTGGTGTCATCGGCAAACTTGATGATGCGGTTATTGCTGTGTCTGGCTGTGCAGTCGTGAGTAAATAGGGAGTACAACCTTGGACTCAGACAGCAGCCTTGTGGGGTTCCAGTGCTCAGGGTGAGTGGTGTAGATGTTTTATTGCCTATCCGCACCACCTGTGGTCTCTCGATAAGAAAGTCCAGCAGCCAGTTGCAGACAGAGTTGCACAGACCTAATCCCCTGAGCTTTGTCACCAGTTGACAGGGTATGATGGAATTAAATGCTGAACTGTAGTCCACAAACAGCACTCTCACATACGAGTTCTTAGTGTCCAGGTGTTCCAAGGCTGTATGCAGAGCCAGGGAGACAGCATCATCCACTGATCTGTTGTTCTGGTAGGCGAACTGCAGGGGGTCCAGGGACTCTGTGATGGAGGAGTTGATGTGTGACAACACCAGCTTCTCCAGGCATTTCATCACCACAGATGTTAATGCTACTGGGCGGTAATCATTCAGGCATGTCACTTTTGTCTTTTTGGGGGTTGGAACAATAGTGGTTTTTTTAAAGCAGGTGGGGACCATGGACTGTGACAGGGAGGAGTTAAAGATGTCTGTAAACACTGTGGTCAGCTGGGCTGCACATGTCCTCAGGACGCGAGGTGGTATCCCATCAGGCCCTGCAGCCTTACGGATTTTCACCCTGCTCAGAGTCTTCTGCACATCCTGCTCTGAGAGTTTCAGAACAAACTCGCCCTGCACGCTTGGGGTCTTCTCGGCAGTGCCCGTGTTCAGAGCATCAAAGCGGGAAATGAAGGGAGAACATACAATTCCATCCAGACTGCACCCCAGGAATTGAACCCAGGACCCCAGCTCTGTGAACCACAGTGCCAGCTCATTGCTATAGTCACTATAATTAATGTCAAAACTCATTTGCAAATGAGCAGCCTGGGATCCAAAAGGATCAAGACAAGGATCCAAACAAAGCACTATCCCAAAGCTTGGCTTTGTACAGTATATCATACAGGGCTTGATGCAGAAGGCAGATAATCTAAGTCCATGCAATAATTGCTAAGGGAAAGTGACTTTGTGTTTTTGGAGGGAAGTTACTCAAGATGGAGCTGTGTTAGTGAAATGATTGTTCTGATGTACGGCTGATGTCCAAACACTGAAAACATGATTGTGTATGCAATCGCACTCCCGAGCTCCATTGGGTATGGTTAAAATAACTTTTTATAGTTCATCACATTCAAAGTGTGTGTACCTGATGAAAGTGTAACACGCATTTGGAGGAGTTATTCAGGATTTTCTTTCATTCAACTATTTCAAGACCGATTATTTTCAGATGTTGTAGTATACGTGAATAATGAAAGGCCTTCATATTACACAATGAAGGAATGACTTCGCAGGTGTGAAGAATAAAAGATTAATTCAGCTCACTTTGGGGAGTTTCACAATGGCCCTCCTTAAAGAAATGTGGGTTTGATTAAAGGAGTGAAGAAAAAGCACTGAATAATATTTGCTTCTGTAAACGTAATCATCTCAAAATATGGTTAAAGAAATTGAAGAAGGTTAAACATAATCCAAAACGTATAAGGTCAATTTAAGTACAACCAGAATTCTAGTGTTTATGCAATGCATCTGTGGGTTGATATGAAATACGGCCGTTCTTAAACTAAACGAGGTTATCGAGAGCATATTCCGAGTACGGCTGTGGCCAGTTGTACTGTGAACTGCGAGGACCGTATCTTATCCTGAACTGGCTGTGCGAATACCGTCCTCTGCTGGCAGAAGGAATAGATTACAACGGCACTGTATTGGCGATTAGTCCTATTGCTAGAATATTGAAACAACAAGGAGTCCGCGGAGTCAAGCAATGCTGAATGAACAAGTACCTGAAATTCAATAGGATTTTGTGTATTGATTACAAATAGGTGTGAAATTCTCATGTACAGTGGTATTCATGGATTCCTTACACAAGCAGCCGTTGTTATGATACTTTCGTAATCTGAATATAAATCTGTTATCTACTTGAAACTGTAATTATTGAATAGATTAATGTCTTTGAAATGCTTCATTAACTGGGCAGTTTCCATGTTTGGAAATGTTTTTATTTTGATTGCTGATTGCTAGATACTGTATGTTTAATAGGCATGCTGTTAATATTTTCTACAAGAGCCAAATAACACAGTTATGCTGTAGTAAGTTCTATATAAGTTATATAACATAAGTTATATTTTGTTCTGAGGTCAATTTGAATCTCATACTAAATTACTGGTGTCCTTTTATCTGAGAAACACTACCTGATTGATCACCTGATGCCTAGAAATTAGCATGCACAGTAGCCCAGTGTTTAGCATTGCTAGCTCACAGTGCTGAGGCCCTGGGTACACTTCTGGACCTGGGGTGCTATCTGTATGGAGCTTGTATGTTCTCCCCATGTTTGCATGAGTTTGCTTTGGGTGCTCCGGCTTCCTCCCACAATTCAAAGAACTACTGGTAGGTTAATTGGCTTCTGGGATAATTGGTGAGTGTCTGTGTCTTCCCTGCATTGGACTACCATCCAGTCCCAGGTATCTCCTGCTTATTACTTTCTGAGGCTCTGGCTCCCCCGTGACCCCCCGACCCCCTGACCACCTGACCCTGAATTGGATGAAGCGGTTAGAAAATGGGTGGTTTCTGTTATGCTCTGGTCATGCTCTGCCATAGCAACAACTTGTAAAAAATGCAGATGCTAGGATTTAACTCAAAGAAGGAGCTCAGATCACTGTGTTGGCATCACTGTACAGGTGTCCGGTGTGTTTTAGAACATATGTTAAAATCTTATTTACTAACTTCTAGACTTTTTACCCCCCATATCAGTCTGTAGGTGCACAGTGGTCTGTGGACACCCTCCTTGCTCTGTCGTAAAACAGGAAATAAAAAGCAACTGGTTTTGACTTTAATGCACTGAGACTGTGGAACTCACAGAACTCTCTTGTCAGAAAGGCAGCTTCTAACAGCTTTTAAGTGAAGACTAAGAACACTTTTCTATTTTATTAAAATAGATTATATATGTTTTGTTTAAATATATGTTATAAATGTTAAAACGACAGCTCGTATAAGCTTGTATTTTTACCTTTCGATCATTTTTAGAATTGCTTTGAGTTCCTTTTACCATGATAAACAGTACAAAATATGAGGTGTTGAACTTGTCAA
This sequence comes from Lepisosteus oculatus, assembly GCF_040954835.1. Lineage (NCBI taxonomy): Eukaryota > Metazoa > Chordata > Actinopteri > Semionotiformes > Lepisosteidae > Lepisosteus > Lepisosteus oculatus. The sequence goes on along the minus strand of NW_027168053.1, from coordinate 1,304,162 downwards.
AAGTTTTAAAGCGCTTTATGACGTAAAGTGTGATGACAGTCCTTGGCGGTCTATGTAACAATTCTTCTTGAAGTAGGTCATCGGGCCAACAGTATACAAACATTACAGCTCAAGTGCTTTTGTATCTGAACGCTTTTAGGTAAGTAATTTAGCAGCTGCGGTATTAATCGTGATTTTAATGGCAAATTCAATTGCAGGTAAAATAAAAATGGCGGATAACTTTCTTTCTAGCTTCGTGAAGCGGTCGCGCCACATTATACATATATACCATAATAAGAAACATAATATGTACAGTAGAATTTTTCACTTTAAGCTGGCATTATCCAGAACCGGGTCAGGGCCCGGACCCGGACCGTGCAGTGTGGTCCGTCGGCCTTCTAAAGATGTTTAGGAGATCGGGGCGCCCTTGGATTTGATTAGAAACTTGCATAATTTCTTAACTTGACCCCATTATCTTAAAAAAAACGGCCAGGCCAAGACCAAAGCATGAAGGCTGCGAGGATCGGGGGACTCTCATTTTTGGTCACAGCGTACAGTAGTAGATCAGTAACCTCTGTTTATCGTGATAACCTTTAATTATTTTCCAGTACTTTTTTAAATGATAAAACACATTGTCTCGCCAGTTTTGCTAAAGATACGGTTTTAGTGTTTACGCATAAATTTGTAAGCCGTAGGTTTAAATCTCGTGGTCTTATTTTCTGCATTTTCATCGTAAGGGAAGGCGCTCGTTTGCGATTTACGCGCTGAATATTGTAAGCAGAGGAGCCTTAAGGCACAGCCTCGCCTTAACACCATCGTTTGCATTGTCATTGTCATCCAGAAAAGCAGTCGTAAGAAAATGAATCTGTGGCGGCTCCGAACATTAAAAAAACTATATCTAGACTGCAAATACATCCCAATCTTACTATCAACACGTTTTAAGACCCCTCTCCTTTCCACCGGTATACAAGCTAAGAGAGAAATATTGGAAATCCCATCTGAAGTAGCCCTCGTCTCACCTTCGGAGCTGTGAGCGATGGGGATCATAATTAAAAGGGGTACAGTTACTTTGAAAATGTGTATGTGATACTTAAATTTAAATAAAATAAAAAGATAAATTATATAACACAGACTGCTATCTATGTCCATGTGTTTAAGACGTATGAATCGGTTTTAAAACAGGCACACCCCTTCTCACAAATCCGACTGGAGTCTCAGTCCGTCGTCGCGATGAATTAGGAGCTCAGATGTAGGCTAAGTGATTGCAATTTACTTATTTAAAAGAACCACTTCAAATCAAAAGGGAGACATTTTGTAATGGTAGTTATCGTATTATAGTATACGATAACTGTATACGTAGTATACGTAATTGTAGATATACAGTACATAAAGGGTATGAATAGGTGTGAGCTTTTACTGTATATTTAATATTTTATCTGACCCACTTGTAGAAACCGCCTACTCAGATTTATTTAAGTGGTCTGCCACCATAAAGACAGAAAAATATAATGACACCCTGTTACATTAACTGTAAAATAAACGCCGTAACTGCGGCCATATGAAAATTTGGATAAAGATTATACAAACATCCTAAGGAGCTCTATGACATATGAGCGTCGTAATAATGGTTGGTGACCTGACGTAACAGTGCTCCCTGAATTACGTGATCTGTATATACCCAAATACAGATATATCACATAGGGAGATGCAGTCAAACATTGCATTGCTATCGTCGTGGTGAACTATTTCTCCGCTGTTTAAAACTTGTTTGGTAAGTGTCATCAAATATGCTTGTCAATTTGTAGCGAAATCGATATACTGTATCATAATCCTTCAGCTATCTATAATGTAGTGAAACGGCTAATTAATATTGATAAATTCCCTTATTCACAGTGACTTTTGCTCAAACCCCTGTTGCATAATGGGTTAATTTTATATAAAAAAACATTTATATCATAGATATAATACAAGCTTTGAAATGAAATAGCACATTTCCAGGTTTCAGTTAAACATTTTTAAAAAAGCTCATGACTTTAAGCATTCTGAACATTGAGAATGTTATTTGGGAAACAAATGTTTATTATAATGTTTATGTTTAGGATCTGTCTCCTACTGAGTCAGCATGCAGCATTCAACACCATTAGGTTTAATATTAAAAAGTTGTGTATTTCCTGAATTGTTTTTTTTTATTCCTTTCTATTAGACCATACTAGACTGTGCAGGATATCATTTATTTGCCATTTTTGCCTTTTCCAGATACCTGGGAAACAAAGCTCATATCTCATTTGCCAATGGAGCCCAGTCCTAAGCCTGGTGCTCTGTCCCCCTCCCCGAAGGACACAGACTCGAATCGACCCGCGCCCTTAAGGCAACAGGATCTGATCTCCACGTACTGCCCGCCTCCCAAGATACAGCTTCTGAAGGACACCTTTCAAGAGAAACTGATGCAGGAAAAGGAGAAAAAAATGATCGCCATGTACAATCGGCGGCAGGAGGCAGCTCTACAGAAGATGAGAAAATGTTTCCAATATGTCAAATACGCTGCGGAGAAGAAGATGGGGAACAGCTATCGCTTCCAAGCCCAACAGGGCCCCGAGAAGAACATTGTGGGGTATGATCGGTCTTACTCCCTGAAGCCTATGGGTAACAGGAAAGTCTCCGGCCCTGGTGAGGTTCGGGCTGTGGACCGCCCGGAAGCACAGAGTGATTCCTTGTTTGCCCCCACCCCGCCTCAGGATGGTCATGAGAGGCCCTGCGAGAGGCCGGGCAGGAGGGGCTCAAGAGTACGCAAACCTAAGGACAGGACTGTCCTCCCCATGGTGGCGACCCCTCCAGGGCAATGCCCTTCTCATGCCAATGGGAAGGAGCACTTTCAGTTGCAAGAGGAGCTACGAAAAGTGGCCGAGGCAGAGGCCGCGCTGAAGGAGGAGCATCGCTGGAGGGAGGCCAGCCTGCAGGATGAGATGCGCCGGAAGGAGGCCATGATGAAGGACGAGATTCGCCAGAAGGAGGCCATGATGCAGACGAAGCTCTTCAGAGCTCAGGAGGAGCTGAGGATGGTTCCGAGAGAGATGGAAGACTCCAGAGAGGTGGCCGGAAGGGAAAATAGAGGCGAGGCAGAGCGAGCTTTGCCCCAGAGGACCATGGGCCAACCACCGCTCTAAGGCCGTGCCTCTTCTGACCTGCAGAATGGAGAAGCAAAAAGCCTTCACTCCAAGGAAAGCCCTTCCTATCAGAGGAGACAACCTTGATTATGGTTCTCCAATGGAAGATGGCGGATGCGCAGAATCGCACTTTCCCTCTGCGCTTTCCCATCAGGAGAGACGTCAAGTGAGCCCTTGCAGCCGTGGGCTAGAAGACGTCCCCTGTGGAAGGAGAAAGTATCTCAAGAAAGCAAGGCTCCCTGAAAGCGACGTATCAGCGGCACAGGCCGCGCAGGCCCACTTCAGAAATAACACCACATGTCTGGATGAACAAACTCTGTCAGTGGAAAACAGATATTTGTCCCCTACAAGTCTGATCTGCCCTACCGCTGAGCAATTTCCATATGAGAATAGCCAGAGTGGAAACCCTCAGCTGGTGCCCTGTGAACTGTGTCACAGGAAGTCTGCTGTAGAGAGGCTGGAGAAACACAGCAAGATCTGGAAGAAGCTTCAGAATTCAAAGAGGAAGGTTTTTGACTCTTTCAAGCACAGGGCCAAGGGAACAGAACTGGAGACATACATCCATAAGAAGAAGGTTAAACCGCCAATCGTGGTAAGGGCTATCCTTAAACTCTTTCCAAGCTTCCCTTTTTTTCTCCTAGAGTCAGACTCAGCTTATAAATCAATGTAAACAATAAATAAGTGTTTTATGAAGTACTCTTCTGAAAAACTGCCGCAAAGGCACATTTGCCAGACAGAATAAATGTGTCTTAGTGACTTCTGAATTCTGTTGTAAAAATGTACATATCAAGCAAATAGCACTCACAGGAAACAAAACCATAACTACGTAAATTGTACTCTCTACCCAATGACCTGAAAGGTAGCCCCAGAAAGCTAAGTTATTACTGTATTGATATTTTCTTGCCTTGTGAATGGTTTGCGACCAGACTGTGTACGCAGTGCTAGTCTGGACTTTTTCTGGAAGCTGTTTTATTGGTTTCATTTCCTGTTCCCAGCTGAGAAAGAACAACTGGAGGCAGAAGCACGAGGATTTCATTCGGAGCATCAAACAGGCCAGGGAGGTGCAGCAGGTGATCACGCAAGGAGGGAAAGTTGTGAACCTGCCCCAGCCCCCTGCGAATCCAAACCCCGACTACGTGCCCTGCCCTCACTGCGGCCGGCGCTTTGCCCCCAGGCCGGCACAGAGGCACTTCCCCAAGTGTCAGCACATCAGGAGCCGCCCTCCTCCTCCTCCTCGCAGATGAAAACTGATGTGAAGAAGAGCAAAAGAGTCATGATCTTGGCTCACGACTCACGTCCTGCTTTTTCTTTTTAGAAACACATTTAGCACAGTTCATCCGTATGATGATGAAAAAAAAATGTTACCTTATTTTAATTAAATGATTTTTTTTTGGTGGACTGGTGTTTGCGTAGCTGTGGTTATTTCAGTTTTTCTCTTATCATTCATACACCTTGACCTCCTAAAAATAATTTTTCAACCTGGAACGTACAATTAGCAGGCAATAGAACAGGTCACATTGGTCTTGGAACCATCAAAAAGCAGTATTCACACATTCTCGGCATCAATTTTCCTTAAAAACAACTGAAAAAGCAAGGTAAAGAGTGATTGATTTTTTTAATGAAAGTTATTTGATTTAATTTATTTAATTTTCATAATATTTGAAATATGTTGGGATTAATGTGACTCAATATTATCTGCAGCTCTTACACTCCAGGCACCTGATAAAGTGGAACGCAGTGTCTTTGCCTTACATGGCGCTCAGCTCTTCCTCAATCCCAGCAGAAGCACCAGCAGAAGCAGCAGCCTCCGGGTCCTGCCTCATGCACAGCTTAAAATGCAACACCAAGTAATACAACAAACAACAGGGAAAACCATTCACGATCAGACACATCCGTTGATTGCTGGCTCTCAGTAAAGGGACATTGCATCATTACATCACAAAATAGACTACATTTCAAGGTTAAAGAATTACCATGTTCTGCGATTCAGAACGAGGCAGCAAAACTTCCTATAATCTGTTGTGGCCCTGTGACATTGTAAAGGAGCAGGCTTGTGAATACATCTCGTTTAATCCAATGGAAATATAACTCTCAACTTTTTTACGTTTTTGCCAATAAATAATACTACATTGTTAACTCTGCATAAAGAACCTTGGAATGGAACGTTTTTTGCAGTGAAATGTTTGCTGCATAACCTATACCCTTTCTCTCCTACATCACATTGCATTAGTCATTACAATGATTAGTGAGCAGGAAGGGCTGCATCACATCGCAATTTGTGTGGAACTTGAATGCGAATTTGTTACAACATGGCGTAACTTACAGTCCTTTCACAAAATTCATGATTTTGTGCTCAATTTTGAGTTTGTAAAGTTTTTCTATAATGTCAATGATTTTATTTTGTGACTGAAATTAAATAATTTTGTGTCTGCAAAATTGGGACTGTAGTTCCACCTTAACCTACTAGTACTGTATGTCTTTGGACTGTGGGAAGAAACTGGAGCACCTGGAAGAAATCCACACAAATGAAGGGAGAACATACAATTCCATCCAGACTGCACCCCAGGAATTGAACCCAGGACCCCAGCTCTGTGAACCACAGTGCCACCTCATTGCTATAGTCACTTTAATTAATGTCAAAACTCATTTGCAAATGAGCAGCCTGGGATCCAAAAGGATCAAGACAAGGATCCAAACAAAGCACTATCCCAAAGCTTGGCTTTGTACAGTATATCATACAGGGCTTGATGCAGAAGGCAGATAATCTAAGTCCATGAAATAATTGCTAAGGGAAAGTGACTTTGTGTTTTTGGAGGGAAGTTACTCAAGATGGAGCTGTGTTAGTGAAATGATTGTTCTGATGTACGGCTGATGTCCAAACACTGAAAACATGATTGTGTATGCAATCGCACTCCCGAGCTCCATTGGGTATGGTTAAAATAACTTTTTATAGTTCATCACATTCAAAGTGTGTGTACCTGATGAAAGTGTAACACGCATTTGGAGGAGTTATTCAGGATTTTCTTTCATTCAACTATTTCAAGACCGATTATTTTCAGATGTTGTAGTATACGTGAATAATGAAAGGCCTTCATATTACACAATGAAGGAATGACTTCGCAGGTGTGAAGAATGAAAGATTAATTCAGCTCACTTTGGGGAGTTTCACAATGGCCCTCCTTAAAGAAATGTGGGTTTGATTAAAGGAGTGAAGAAAAAGCACTGAATAATATTTGCTTCTGTAAACGTAATCATCTCAAAATATGGTTAAAGAAATTGAAGAAGGTTAAACATAATCCAAAACGTATAAGGTCAATTTAAGTACAACCAGAATTCTAGTGTTTATGCAATGCATCTGTGGGTTGATATGAAATACGGCCGTTCTTAAACTAAACGAGGTTATCGAGAGCATATTCCGAGTACGGCTGTGGCCAGTTGTACTGTGAACTGCGAGGACCGTATCTTATCCTGAACTGGCTGTGCGAATACCGTCCTCTGCTGGCAGAAGGAATAGATTACAACGGCACTGTATTGGCGATTAGTCCTATTGCTAGAATATTGAAACAACAAGGAGTCCGCGGAGTCAAGCAATGCTGAATGAACAAGTACCTGAAATTCAATAGGATTTTGTGTATTGATTACAAATAGGTGTGAAATTCTCATGTACAGTGGTATTCATGGATTCCTTACACAAGCAGCCGTTGTTATGATACTTTCGTAATCTGAATATAAATCTGTTATCTACTTGAAACTGTAATTATTGAATAGATTAATGTCTTTGAAATGCTTCATTAACTGGGCAGTTTCCATGTTTGGAAATGTTTTTATTTTGATTGCTGATTGCTAGATACTGTATGTTTAATAGGCATGCTGTTAATATTTTCTACAAGAGCCAAATAACACAGTTATGCTGTAGTAAGTTCTATATAAGTTATATAACATAAGTTATATTTTGTTCTGAGGTCAATTTGAATCTCATACTAAATTACTGGTGTCCTTTTATCTGAGAAACACTACCTGATTGATCACCTGATGCCTAGAAATTAGCATGCACAGTAGCCCAGTGTTTAGCATTGCTAGCTCACAGTGCTGAGGCCCTGGGTACACTTCTGGACCTGGGGTGCTATCTGTATGGAGCTTGTATGTTCTCCCCATGTTTGCATGAGTTTGCTTTGGGTGCTCCGGCTTCCTCCCACACTTCAAAGAACTACTGGTAGGTTAATTGGCTTCTGGGATAATTGGTGAGTGTCTGTGTCTTCCCTGCATTGGACTACCATCCAGTCCCAGGTATCTCCTGCTTATTACTTTCTGAGGCTCTGGCTCCCCCGTGACCCCCCGACCCCCTGACCACCTGACCCTGAATTGGATGAAGCGGTTAGAAAATGGGTGGTTTCTGTTATGCTCTGGTCATGCTCTGCCATAGCAACAACTTGTAAAAAATGCAGATGCTAGGATTTAACTCAAAGAAGGAGCTCAGATCACTGTGTTGGCATCACTGTACAGGTGTCCGGTGTGTTTTAGAACATATGTTAAAATCTTATTTACTAACTTCTAGACTTTTTACCCCCCATATCAGTCTGTAGGTGCACAGTGGTCTGTGGACACCCTCCTTGCTCTGTCGTAAAACAGGAAATAAAAAGCAACTGGTTTTGACTTTAATGCACTGAGACTGTGGAACTCACAGAACTCTCTTGTCAGAAAGGCAGCTTCTAACAGCTTTTAAGTGAAGACTAAGAACACTTTTCTATTTTATTAAAATAGATTATATATGTTTTGTTTAAATATATGTTATAAATGTTAAAACGACAGCTCGTATAAGCTTGTATTTTTACCTTTCGATCATTTTTAGAATTGCTTTGAGTTCCTTTTACCATGATAAACAGTACAAAATATGAGGTGTTGAACTTGTCAAAAGTTTTAAAGCGCTTTATGACGTAAAGTGTGATGACAGTCCTTGGCGGTCTATGTAACAATTCTTCTTGAAGTAGGTCATCGGGCCAACAGTATATAAACATTACAGCTCAAGTGCTTTTGTATCTGAACGCTTTTAGGTAAGTAATTTAGCAGCTGCGGTATTAATCGTGATTTTAATGGCAAATTCAATTGCAGGTAAAATAAAAATGGCGGATAACTTTCTTTCTAGCTTCGTGAAGCGGTCGCGCCACATTATACATATATACCATAATAAGAAACATAATATGTACAGTAGAATTTTTCACTTTAAGCTGGCATTATCCAGAACCGGGTCAGGGCCCGGACCCGGACCGTGCAGTGTGGTCCGTCGGCCTTCTAAAGATGTTTAGGAGATCGAGGCGCCCTTGGATTTGATTAGAAACTTGCATAATTTCTTAACTTGACCCCATTATCTTAAAAAAAACGGCCAGGCCAAGACCAAAGCATGAAGGCTGCGAGGATCGGGGGACTCTCATTTTTGGTCACAGCGTACAGTAGTAGATCAGTAACCTCTGTTTATCGTGATAACCTTTAATTATTTTCCAGTACTTTTTTAAATGATAAAACACATTGTCTCGCCAGTTTTGCTAAAGATACGGTTTTAGTGTTTACGCATAAATTTGTAAGCCGTAGGTTTAAATCTCGTGGTCTTATTTTCTGCATTTTCATCGTAAGGGAAGGCGCTCGTTTGCGATTTACGCGCTGAATATTGTAAGCAGAGGAGCCTTAAGGCACAGCCTCGCCTTAACACCATCGTTTGCATTGTCATTGTCATCCAGAAAAGCAGTCGTAAGAAAATGAATCTGTGGCGGCTCCGAACATTAAAAAAACTATATCTAGACTGCAAATACATCCCAATCTTACTATCAACACGTTTTAAGACCCCTCTCCTTTCCACCGGTATACAAGCTAAGAGAGAAATATTGGAAATCCCATCTGAAGTAGCCCTCGTCTCACCTTCGGAGCTGTGAGCGATGGGGATCATAATTAAAAGGGGTACAGTTACTTTGAAAATGTGTATGTGATACTTAAATTTAAATAAAATAAAAAGATAAATTATATAACACAGACTGCTATCTATGTCCATGTGTTTAAGACGTATGAATCGGTTTTAAAACAGGCACACCCCTTCTCACAAATCCGACTGGAGTCTCAGTCCGTCGTCGCGATGAATTAGGAGCTCAGATGTAGGCTAAGTGATTGCAATTTACTTATTTAAAAGAACCACTTCAAATCAAAAGGGAGACATTTTGTAATGGTAGTTATCGTATTATAGTATACGATAACTGTATACGTAGTATACGTAATTGTAGATATACAGTACATAAAGGGTATGAATAGGTGTGAGCTTTTACTGTATATTTAATATTTTATCTGACCCACTTGTAGAAACCGCCTACTCAGATTTATTTAAGTGGTCTGCCACCATAAAGACAGAAAAATATAATGACACCCTGTTACATTAACTGTAAAATAAACGCCGTAACTGCGGCCATATGAAAATTTGGATAAAGATTATACAAACATCCTAAGGAGCTCTATGACATATGAGCGTCGTAATAATGGTTGGTGACCTGACGTAACAGTGCTCCCTGAATTACGTGATCTGTATATACCCAAATACAGATATATCACATAGGGAGATGCAGTCAAACATTGCATTGCTATCGTCGTGGTGAACTATTTCTCCGCTGTTTAAAACTTGTTTGGTAAGTGTCATCAAATATGCTTGTCAATTTGTAGCGAAATCGATATACTGTATCATAATCCTTCAGCTATCTATAATGTAGTGAAACGGCTAATTAATATTGATAAATTCCCTTATTCACAGTGACTTTTGCTCAAACCCCTGTTGCATAATGGGTTAATTTTATATAAAAAAACATTTATATCATAGATATAATACAAGCTTTGAAATGAAATAGCACATTTCCAGGTTTCAGTTAAACATTTTTAAAAAAGCTCATGACTTTAAGCATTCTGAACATTGAGAATGTTATTTGGGAAACAAATGTTTATTATAATGTTTATGTTTAGGATCTGTCTCCTACTGAGTCAGCATGCAGCATTCAACACCATTAGGTTTAATATTAAAAAGTTGTGTATTTCCTGAATTGTTTTTTTTTATTCTTTTCTATTAGACCATACTAGACTGTGCAGGATATCATTTATTTGCCATTTTTGCCTTTTCCAGATACCTGGGAAACAAAGCTCATATCTCATTTGCCAATGGAGCCCAGTCCTAAGCCTGGTGCTCTGTCCCCCTCCCCGAAGGACACAGACTCGAATCGACCCGCGCCCTTAAGGCAACAGGATCTGATCTCCACGTACTGCCCGCCTCCCAAGATACAGCTTCTGAAGGACACCTTCCAAGAGAAACTGATGCAGGAAAAGGAGAAAAAAATGATCGCCATGTACAATCGGCGGCAGGAGGCAGCTCTACAGAAGATGAGAAAATGTTTCCAATATGTCAAATACGCTGCGGAGAAGAAGATGGGGAACAGCTATCGCTTCCAAGCCCAACAGGGCCCCGAGAAGAACATTGTGGGGTATGATCGGTCTTACCCCCTGAAGCCTATGGGTAACAGGAAAGTCTCCGGCCCTGGTGAGGTTCGGGCTGTGGACCGCCCGGAAGCACAGAGTGATTCCTTGTTTGCCCCCACCCCGCCTCAGGATGGTCATGAGAGGCCCTGCGAGAGGCCGGGCAGGAGGGGCTCAAGAGTACGCAAACCTAAGGACAGGACTGTCCTCCCCATGGTGGCGACCCCTCCAGGGCAATGCCCTTCTCATGCCAATGGGAAGGAGCACTTTCAGTTGCAAGAGGAGCTACGAAAAGTGGCCGAGGCAGAGGCCGCGCTGAAGGAGGAGCATCGCCGGAGGGAGGCCAGCCTGCAGGATGAGATGCGCCAGAAGGAGGCCATGATGAAGGACGAGATTCGCCAGAAGGAGGCCATGATGCAGGCGAAGCTCTTCAGAGCTCAGGAGGAGCTGAGGATGGTTCCGAGAGAGATGGAAGACTCCAGAGAGGTGGCCGGAAGGGAAAATAGAGGCGAGGCAGAGCGAGCTTTGCCCCAGAGGACCATGGGCCAACCACCGCTCTAAGGCCGTGCCTCTTCTGACCTGCAGAATGGAGAAGCAAAAAGCCTTCACTCCAAGGAAAGCCCTTCCTATCAGAGGAGACAACCTTGATTATGGTTCTCCAATGGAAGATGGCGGATGCGCAGAATCGCACTTTCCCTCTGCGCTTTCCCATCAGGAGAGACGTCAAGTGAGCCCTTGCAGCCGTGGGCTAGAAGACGTCCCCTGTGGAAGGAGAAAGTATCTCAAGAAAGCAAGGCTCCCTGAAAGCGACGTATCAGCGGCACAGGCCGCGCAGGCCCACTTCAGAAATAACACCACATGTCTGGATGAACAAACTCTGTCAGTGGAAAACAGATATTTGTCCCCTACAAGTCTGATCTGCCCTACCGCTGAGCAATTTCCATATGAGAATAGCCAGAGTGGAAACCCTCAGCTGGTGCCCTGTGAACTGTGTCACAGGAAGTTTGCTGTAGAGAGGCTGGAGAAACACAGCAAGATCTGCAAGAAGCTTCAGAATTCAAAGAGGAAGGTTTTTGACTCTTTCAAGCACAGGGCCAAGGGAATAGAACTGGAGACATACATCCATAAGAAGAAGGTTAAACCGCCAATCGTGGTAAGGGCTATCCTTAAACTCTTTCCAAGCTTCCCTTTTTTTCTCCTAGAGTCAGACTCAGCTTATAAATCAATGTAAACAATAAATAAGTGTTTTATGAAGTACTCTTCTGAAAAACTGCCGCAAAGGCACATTTGCCAGACAGAATAAATGTGTCTTAGTGACTTCTGAATTCTGTTGTAAAAATCTACATATCAAGCAAATAGCACTCACAGGAAACAAAACCATAACTACGTAAATTGTACTCTCTACCCAATGACCTGAAAGGTAGCCCCAGAAAGCTAAGTTATTACTGTATTGATATTTTCTTGCCTTGTGAATGGTTTGCGACCAGACTGTGTACGCAGTGCTAGTCTGGACTTTTTCTGGAAGCTGTTTTATTGGTTTCATTTCCTGTTCCCAGCTGAGAAAGAACAACTGGAGGCAGAAGCACGAGGATTTCATTCGGAGCATCAAACAGGCCAGGGAGGTGCAGCAGGTGATCACGCAAGGAGGGAAAGTTGTGAACCTGCCCCAGCCCCCCGCGAATCCAAACCCCGACTACGTGCCCTGCCCTCACTGCGGCCGGCGCTTTGCCCCCAGGCCGGCACAGAGGCACTTCCCCAAGTGTCAGCACATCAGGAGCCGCCCTCCTCCTCCTCCTCGCAGATGAAAACTGATGTGAAGAAGAGCAAAAGAGTCATGATCTTGGCTCACGACTCACGTCCTGCTTTTTCTTTTTAGAAACACATTTAGCACAGTTCATCCGTATGATGATGAAAAAAAAATGTTACCTTATTTTAATTAAATTATTTTTTTTTTGGTGGACTGGTGTTTGCGTAGCTGTGGTTATTTCAGTTTTTCTCTTATCATTCATACACCTTGACCTCCTAAAAATAATTTTTCAACCTGGAACGTACAATTGGCAGGCAATAGAACAGGTCACATTGGTCTTGGAACCATCAAAAAGTAGTATTCACACATTCTCGGCATCAATTTTCCTTAAAAACAACTGAAAAAGCAAGGTAAAGAGTGATTGATTTTTTTAATGAAAGTTATTTGATTTAATTTATTTAATTTTCATAATATTTGAAATATGTTGGGATTAATGTGACTCAATATTATCTGCAGCTCTTACACTCCAGGCACCTGATAAAGTGGAACGTAGTGTCTTTGCCTTACATGGCGCTCAGCTCTTCCTCAATCCCAGCAGAAGCAGCAGCCTCCGGGTCCTGCCTCATGCACAGCTTAAAATGCAACACAAAGTAATACAACAAACAACAGGGAAAACCATTCACGATCAGACACATCCGTTGATTGCTGGCTCTCAGTAAAGGGACATTGCATCATTACATCACAAAATAGACTACATTTCAAGGTTAAAGAATTACCATGTTCTGCGATTCAGAACGAGGCAGCAAAACTTCCTATAATCTGTTGTGGCCCTATGACATTGTAAAGGAGCAGGCTTGTGAATACATCTCGTTTAATCCAATGGAAATATAACTCTCAACTTTTTTACGTTTTTGCCAATAAATAATACTACATTGTTAACTCTGCATAAAGAACCTTGGAATGGAACGTTTTTTGCAGTGAAATGTTTGCTGCATAACCTATACCCTTTCTCTCCTACATCACATTGCATTAGTCATTACAGTGATTAGTGAGCAGGAAGGGCTGCATCACATCGCAATTTGTGTGGAACTTGAATGCGAATTTGTTACAACATGGCGTAACTTACAGTCCTTTCACAAAATTCATGATTTTGTGCTCAATTTTGAGTTTGTAAAGTTTTTCTATAATGTCAATGATTTTATTTTGTGACTGAAATTAAATAATTTTGTGTCTGCAAAATTGGGACTGTAGTTCCACCTTAACCTACTAGTACTGTATGTCTTTGGACTGTGGGAAGAAACTGGAGCACCTGGAAGAAATCCACACAAATGAAGGGAGAACATACAATTCCATCCAGACTGCACCCCAGGAATTGAACCCAGGACCCCAGATCTGTGAACCACAGTGCCAGCTCATTGCTATAGTCACTATAATTAATGTCAAAACTCATTTGCAAATGAGCAGCCTGGGATCCAAAAGGATCAAGACAAGGATCCAAACAAAGCACTATCCCAAAGCTTGGCTTTGTACCGTATATAATACAGGGCTTGATGCAGAAGGCAGATAATCAAAGTCCATGCAATAATTGCTAAGGGAAAGTGACTTTGTGTTCTTGGAGGGAAGTCACTCAACACGGAGCTGTGTTAGTGAAATGATTGTTCTGATGTACGGCTGATGTCCAAACACTGAAAACATGATTGTGTATGCAATCGCACTCCCGAGCTCCATTGGGTATGGTTAAAATAACTTTTTATAGTTCATCACATTCAAAGTGTGTGTACTTGATGAAAGTGTAACACGCATTTGGAGGAGTTATTCAGGATTTTCTTTCATTCAACTATTTCAAGACCCATTATTTTCAGATGTTGTAGTATACGTGAATAATGAAAGGCCTTCATATTACACAATGAAGGAATGACTTCGCAGGTGTGAAGAATGAAAGATTAATTCAGCTCACTTTGGGGAGTTTCACAATGGCCCTCCTTATAGAAATGTGGGTTTGATTAAAGGAGTGAAGAAAAAGCACTGAATAATATTTGCTTCTGTAAACGTAATCATCTCAAAATATGGTTGAAGAAATTGAAGAAGGTTAAACATAATCCAAAACGTATAAGGTCAATTTAAGTACAACCAGAATTCTAGTGTTTATGCAATGCATCTGTGGGTTGATATGAAATATGGCCGTACTTAAACTAAACGAGGTTATCGAGAGCATATGCCGAATACGGCTTTGGCCAGTTGTACTATGAACTGCGAGGACCGTATCTTATCCTGAACTGGCTGTGCGAATACCGTCCTCTGCTGGCAGAAGGAATAGATTACAACGGCACTGTATTGGCGATTAGTCCTATTGCTAGAATATTGAAACAACAAGGAGTCCGCGGAGTCAAGCAATGCTGAATAAACAAGTACCTGAAATTCAATAGGATTTTGTGTATTGATTACAAATAGGTGTGGAATTCTCATGTACAGTGGTATTCATGGATTCCTTACACAAGCAGCAGTTGTTATGATGCTTTCGTAATCTGAATATAAATCTGTTATCTACTTAAAACTGTAATTATTGAATAGATTAATGTCTTTGAAATGCTTCATTAACTGGGCAGTTTCCATGTTTGGAAATCTTTTTATTTTGATTGCTGATTGCTAGATACTGTATGTTTAATAGGCATGCTGTTAATATTTTCTACAAGAGCCAAATAACACAGTTATGCTGTAGTAAGTTCTATATAAGTTATATAACATAAGTTATATTTTGTTCTGAGGTCAATTTGAATCTCATACTAAATAACTGGTGTCCTTTTATCTGAGAAACACTACCTGATTGATCACCTCATGCCTAGAAATTATCATGCACAGTAGCCCAGCGTTTAGCATTGCTAGCTCACAGTGCTGAGGCCCTGGGTACACTTCTGGACCTGGGGTGCTATCTGTATGGAGCTTGTATGTTCTCCCCATGTTTGCATGAGTTTGCTTTGGGTGCTCCGGCTTCCTCCCACAGTTCAAAGAACTACTGGTAGGTTAATTGGCTTCTGGGATAATTGGTGAGTGTCTGTGTCTTCCCTGCATTGGACTACCATCCAGTCCCAGGTATCTCCTGCTTATTACTTTCTGAGGCTCTGGCTCCCCCGTGCCCCGCGACCCCCTGACCCCCTGACCCTGAATTGGATGAAGCGGTTAGAAAATGGGTGGTTTCTGTTATGCTCTGGTCATGCTCTGCCATAGCAACAACTTGTAAAAAATGCAGATGCTAGGATTTAACTCAAAGAAGGAGCTCAGATCACTGTGTTGGCATCACTGTACAGGTGTCCGGTGTGTTTTAGAACATATGTTAAAATCTTATTTACTAACTTCTAGACTTTTTACCCCCCATATCAGTCTGCAGGTGCACAGTGGTCTGTGGACACCCTCCTTGCTCTGTCGTAAAACAGGAAATAAAAAGCAACTGGTTTTGACTTTAATGCACTGAGACTGTGGAACTCACAGAACTCTCTTGTCAGAAAGGCAGCTTCTAACAGCTTTTAAGTGAAGACTAAGAACACTTTTCTATTTTATTAAAATAGATTATATATGTTTTGTTTAAATATATGTTATAAATGTTAAAACGACAGCTCGTATAAGCTTGTATTTTTACCTTTCGATCATTTTTAGAATTGCTTTGAGTTGCTTTTACCATGATAAACAGTACAAAATATGAGGTGTTGAACTTGTCAAAAGTTTTAAAGCGCTTTATGACGTAAAGTGTGATGACAGTCCTTGGCGGTCTATGTAACAATTTTTCTTGAAGTAGGTCATCGGGCCAACAGTATACAAACATTACAGCTCAAGTGCTTTTGTATCTGAACGCTTTTAGGTAAGTAATTTAGCAGCTGCGGTATTAATAATGATTTTAATGGCAAATTCAATTGCAGGTAAAATAAAAATGGCGGTTAACTTTCTTTCTAGCTTCGTGAAGCGGTCGCGCTATATTATACATATATACCATAATAAGAAACATAATATGTACAGTAGAATTTTTCACTTTAAGCTGGCATTATCCAGAACCGGGTCAGGGCCCGGACCCGGACCGTGCAGTGTGGTCCGTCGGCCTTCTAAAGATGTTTAGGAGATCGAGGCGCCCTTGGATTTGATTAGAAACTTGCATAATTTCTTAACTTGACCCCATTATCTTAAAAAAAACGGCCAGGCCAAGACCAAAGCATGAAGGCTGCGAGGATCGGGGGACTCTCATTTTTGGTCACAGCGTACAGTAGTAGATCAGTAACCTCTGTTTATCGTGATAACCTTTAATTATTTTCCAGTACTTTTTTAAATGATAAAACACATTGTCTCGCCAGTTTTGCTAAAGATACGGTTTTAGTGTTTACGCATAAATTTGTAAGCCGTAGGTTTAAATCTCGTGGTCTTATTTTCTGCATTTTCATCGTAAGGGAAGGCGCTCGTTTGCGATTTACGCGCTGAATATTGTAAGCAGAGGAGCCTTAAGGCACAGCCTCGCCTTAACACCATCGTTTGCATTGTCATTGTCATCCAGAAAAGCAGTCGTAAGAAAATGAATCTGTGACGGCTCCGAACATTAAAAAAACTATATCTAGACTGCAAATACATCCCAATCTTACTATCAACACGTTTTAAGACCCCTCTCCTTTCCACCGGTATACAAGCTAAGAGAGAAATATTGGAAATCCCATCTGAAGTAGCCCTCGTCTCACCTTCGGAGCTGTGAGCGATGGGGATCATAATTAAAAGGGGTACAGTTACTTTGAAAATGTGTATGTGATACTTAAATTTAAATAAAATAAAAAGATAAATTATATAACACAGACTGCTATCTATGTCCATGTGTTTAAGACGTATGAATCGGTTTTAAAACAGGCACACCCCTTCTCACAAATCCGACTGGAGTCTCAGTCCGTCGTCGCGATGAATTAGGAGCTCAGATGTAGGCTAAGTGATTGCAATTTACTTATTTAAAAGAACCACTTCAAATCAAAAGGGAGACATTTTGTAATGGTAGTTGTCGTATTATAGTATACGATAACTGTATACGTAGTATACGTAATTGTAGATATTGTAACGCAACGGGGGCTCAGGCGGGCGCCCTTGCCGCATTTGGTCGGCCCCTGCACCCTCCGGGGCTCGAACCCGGGACTTCCGCGTCTCTCTGCAGCGACCCAGCCCCGTGAGCTAAAGAGAGATCTCTCCACAGCCCAGTAGCTGTGGTCCTGCTATCACAGGGAAGGGCGGTGACGTCACCCGCTCTGGTACGCCGGCTCTTACACACACTGCTTGTCGGCCGTAAGCGTTACACTCTCCCCCGCTTAAATCGCCGTCCCCGGCGAAGGGCTATCCCGCCCCGCTTCTGACACCAATGTAACGCAACGGGGGCTCAGGCGGGCGCCCTTGCCGCATCTGGTCGGCCCCATCCCGACTGGAGGCTCGAACCCGGGACTTCCGCGTCTCTCTGCAGCGACCTAGCCCCGTGAGCTAAAGAGAGATCTCTCTTTAGCTCACGGGGCTGGGTCGCTGCAGAGAGACGCGGAAGTCCCGGGTTCGAGCCCCGGAGGGTGCAGGGGCCGACCAAATGCGGCAAGGGCGCCCGCCTGAGCCCCCGTTGCGTTACATTGGTGTCAGAAGCGGGCAGAATGAACAACTTGTGGCAGACACTACCCGATTCCATAAAGCGCCGGCTGACGCTGGAAGACGCAGAACCCATCGGCGGCGCACATAGGGAGCCTGAGCAACTCCTGGGTGCGACAGGTGGCCACAGCCCTTACCAGGGCTACCCAGTAGTGGTCCCGCCAGTAGAATTGGGGCGGCCGCCCCGGAGAGAGGATGCCCTCCCTGCCGGAGCCGATCAGCGATTCCCACACCCATCGGCGCGGGTGCGACCAGGTCGCTACGATGGTGAGGCGCCTTGGGAGACCTATGAGGCGCAGTTCCAGCTCGCGGCCCGGACGAATGGCTGGAGCCGGGCGGAGATGGCCGGCCACCTGGCGGCGGCGCTGGAAGGAGCGGCCTGCCAGGTGCTCCTGGACGTCCCGGAGGAGGACAGAGGCGACTACACGGCGCTGGCAGCAGCCCTCCAGCTGCGCTTCGGTGTAGAGGAGGTGCCGGACTTGATGCGGGAGAGGCTGGCCCTGCGGCGGCGCCGACCAGGAGAGCGACTGGGCCCGGTCGCCGCGGATGTCATGTTCCTCGCCCGCAGAGGATACCCAACTTTCCCCCGGGAGGCGCAGCGGGAGATGGCTCTCCAGGCCTTTCTCAAGGCCCTCTCGCCCGAGGAGCTGCGGCGCCACGTGCAGCTGGCCGCGCCAACATCGCTGGAGCAGGCCTTGGCCCTTGCTACACGGGCTGAGGTAGTGTTCGGGGTGACCGGCAGCGCCAGCAGATGCAGTGCGCCCTGCCGGCTGACCGAGGCGGCGACGGAGGAATCCAGCGAGGGGGAAGAGGAGCCAGCCCGTGCAGCGACCGCCGGGGGAACAGCCCCGCACGCTGATTTGCGACTGCTGCGGGAAAAGAGGACACCGAGCCCGGTTCTGCCAGGCACCCGAACCTCGCTCTCCCCGATCGGCGTCGGGAAACGGGAACGGGGCGGCTCAGCGCGGGGAAGGCCGCCCTTGAACACCTCAACCCCCGCTCCCGAGAGCGCTGTAAAAACCGGCGCCCCTCACGCCACCGTGGGGCGAGTCGGCTGTAGCCGGGGCCTGTACCTCCACTGCCGGATTGAGGACCAACCCTGCCTGGCCCTACTCGACACCGGTTCATCAGTGACCCTACTTCGGCCGGGCGTCCTCCCCGACACCGAGGGCACCAACCCCCCAGGATGGGAGGCCTCCAGCCTGCGGCTGAGGACCGTGACGGGACAGCTCGCTGCAGTCCGGGGGAAACGGGTGCTTGCCTTCCGTCTGGGTGCAGCGACGGTGCGCCACCCCTGCTACCTTGCACCCATCCAGGAGGACTGCATTCTGGGGCTGGACCTACTGCATCGAGTGGGGGCCAGGTTGGACTTGGACCGGCAGGAGTTGGTGTGGCAGGGGGAGCGACTGCACCTGGTGGAGGGCAGGTCCGGCGAAGGCCGAGGGAGAGGCAGCGGCGGCGGCGGCGGCGTCAGTCGCCGGGGCAGACCAGGCCTGCGAGCCGGGGAGCGAGCGTGCCGGATCCTGCCCCTGAGTCGGCCGGGGGGCCAGACAAGGCGGCGGCGGGGGCCGAGCGTTGCGTGGAAGCGAAGCGTGCCGTTGAGAACCTCTTCCAGCGGAGCTGCGAGGGCCTCGATCAGGACCAGCGGCAGCGGCTCCAGGAGCTACTCGCCCAGAACGAAGACCTCTTTGCGGCGAGGGATGAGGACTGCACCCGCACTGCCCTGGTCCAACACGAGATCAACACCGGCGACGCTCGGCCCATCCGCATCCCACCAGGACGCATGGTCCACGCCAAGCGGACCGCCGCCGAGGAAAAGATCCGGGAGATGGCCGCAGCGGGGGTGATTGAGCCCTCCGCGAGCCCGTGGTCGGCGCCAGCCGTAATGGTTAAAAAAAAAGACGGCTCGTGGATGTTCTGCGTCAACTACCGCAAGCTGAATGAGGTCACCCGGAAAGATTCCTACCCCCTGCCGAGGATAGATGACGCCCTGGACTACATCACCGGGTCGACCTGGTTCAGCTCCCTGGACCTCCGCTGCGGCTACTGGCAGGTACCGCTTGCTCCCGATGCTCGCCCGAAGACGGCCTTTTCCATCGGCCAGGGCCTCTGGCAGTTTACTGTCATGCCTTTTGGCCTGTGCAATGCCCCGGCGACGTTCGAGAGGCTGATGGAGAGGGTGCTGGCATCGGTCCCGCGGAACCAGTGCGTGTTATATCTGGACGATCTGCTGGTTCATGCACGGAGTTTCGACCAGGCCTTGACGAACCTCCAGGCGGTGCTGGCCTGCATCCGCCGTGCTGGCCTGAGGCTCAACCCCCGCAAGTGCGAGCTCCTGCGGCGGGAGGTGACCTTCCTGGGACATGTTGTTGGACCGCGAGGGGTGGCTACGGACCCAGGTAAGGTCGCCGCAGTGAGGGGCTGGCCGACTCCACGCACCGTCGCGGAGCTCCGCAGCTTTCTGGGGTTGGCCTCGTACTATCGGAGGTTCGTCCGGGACTTTGCCAGCATCGCCGCCCCGCTGCACCGCCTCACCGACAAGGGCCGCCGTTTTGACTGGGACTCGGGCTGTGAGACTGCCTTTGGCCGGTTGCGCGAAGCTCTGGTGGGGGCCCCCGTGGTGGCCTACCCCGACCCGCGGTTGCCGTATATTCTCGACACCGACGCGAGTGACTCGGGGGTGGGGGCGGTGTTGGCGCAGGAGGGGCCGGATGGGGAGCGCGTAGTGGCCTACTATAGTCGGGCTCTGACTAGGCCTGAGCGGAACTACTGCGTGACCCGTCGCGAGCTGCTGGCGGTGATGGCGGCGGTCCACCATTTCAGGCCGTACCTGTTCGGGACCCGGTTCCGGTTGAGGACCGACCATGCGTCCCTCACCTGGCTGCTCCACTTTAAGGAGCCAGAGGGACAGATGGCGCGATGGATAGAGATCCTGCAGGAGTACGACTTCACTGTCGTGCACCGTGCGGGGTCTCGCCATCTCAATGCCGACGCTCTCTCGCGGCGCCCCTGCGAGGCCGCGGACTGCCATCACTGCGCCCGGCGGGAGCAGCATGAGGAGGCTGTCCGCACCGTGGCGGGGGTGAGCGCCGCGGCCACGGCCCGGGAGGGGCAGCTGGGGGTGGGCCTGCCAGACCTGGCGCAGCGTCAGGCAGCTGATCCTGACGTGGGCCCGGTGCTCCGCTGGAGGGCAGCAGGAGTGCGGCCTACACGAGAGGAGTTCGCCCCGCACCCGAAGTCCGTCAAGGCCCTCTGCGCCCTGTGGGAGGCCTTGGAGGTAAAGGACGGGGTGCTGCACCGGGGGTGGCGGGTACCCTCCAGTGGCGAGGTACGGTGGCAGCTGGTAGTGCCTCGGTCGCTCCGCGGGGCGGTGCTCTGAGCGGTGCACGGCCAACCGGGTGTGGGGCACTTCGGCGGTAAAAAAACCCTGCAGCGTCTCCGAGGCCATTTTTATTGGGGTCTTTGCCACCGGGACGTGGAGCGGTACTGCCGAACGTGTGCGGTGTGCGTGGCGCAGAAGGGTCCCCCCGAGCGCTCTCGGGCCCCCCTCCAACAACACCAGGTGGGGGCTCCTATGGAGCGGGTGGGAGTGGACGTTTTGGGCCCGTTTCCGTGCACCGAGGCCGGGAACCGCTACGTCTTGGTGGCTATGGATTACTTTACGAAGTGGCCGGAGGCCTACGCCCTCCCGGACCAGAGTGCCCCCACGGTGGCCGATGCACTGCTGGAGGGGATGTTTGCCAGGCTGGGGGTGCAGGAGGAGTTACACAGTGACCAGGGGCGTAACTTCGAGTCCCAGGTCTTCGCCAGAGTGTGCCAGCGCCTGGGGATTACTAAGACGCGGACCACCCCGCTGCATCCCCAGAGCGACGGGTTGGTAGAGCGGTTTAATCGGACGCTCGCCACCCAGCTGGCCACCCTGGTGTCCCGGCACCAACGGGACTGGGACCGCCACCTCCCCCTTGCGCTCTGGGCGTATCGGACCACGGTCCAGGAATCCACCGGGTGCACCCCGGCCTCGCTCATGCTGGGCCGGGAAATGCGAACACCGGTGGACCTGGTCTTCGGCCCGCCGCCCGGAGACGGGTCGGCACCGCCGGCTGGACCGGACTACGAGTGGGACCTGCGGCAGCGGATGCAGCGGGTGCACAGCTTTGCACGGACCCACCTGACACAGGCGGGGGTCCGGCAGAAGCGGTACTACGACCTGCGCTGCAGGGGGCCTGCCTTCCAGCCCGGGGACTCGGTTTGGGTGTACAACCCGCAGCGCCGCAAAGGCCTCAGTCCTAAGCTGGCGCCGTCGTGGGAGGGGCCCGCTGAGGTACTCGGGGTGGTGGGCGAGGTCTGCTACCGTGTCCGGTTGCGAACACGGGGGAGAGTGGTGGTCCTGCACCGAGACCGCCTGGCCCCCTACCGGGCCCGGGAGGAGGAGCCGTGTGGGGAGGCTCCAGAGGAGCAGCCGGGGCCGGAGCCGGCCGATAGTGGGGCGTCCGTGGATCGCCAGCCGTCACCGCGGCGCAGCGGCCGCTCACGCAGGGTTCCGCAGCAGTTGGCCGAATACGAGTACAGCCTGAGGGGGGTGTTCGACGTCGGCGAGACGCCAGACGCTTCAGGTGGGGGCAGTGTAACGCCCTCGCCTGGTGGTGAGGAGGAAGCGCCCCTAGGCGCTCGTAGTACCGCTGGGCATGCTGGGAGTGGTAGCCGGGAAGAGTCTGAGGGTCAGCACGATGACCAGCGGCTGACCCTACCTGTGTAAATAATGTCCTAGTAATTCTAGTGCCCTGTGTAGTCCTGTAAAAGTAGAGTGTGTTGTTAGGTAATTACCACCCTAAATGTGTGTACGTGTTCGTCAGTCTCCTCATGTGTGTGTAGATCCTGTGTTTGGTTTTGGTGTGGTTGTAAAATAAAGCCAGTGCTTGGTTAATCGTGTCTCCACTGTTCTTTAGTTCTGAAAAAGAACCTGCAAAACGCTACAATATACAGTACATAAAGGGTATGAATAGGTGTGAGCTTTTACTGTATATTTAATATTTTATCTGACCCACTTGTAGAAACCGCCTACTCAGATTTATTTAAGTGGTCTGCCACCATAAAGACAGAAAAATATAATGACACCCTGTTACATTAACTGTAAAATAAACGCCGTAACTGCGGCCATATGAAAATTTGGATAAAGATTATACAAACATCCTAAGGAGCTCTATGACATATGAGCGTCGTAATAATGGTTGGTGACCTGACGTAACAGTGCTCCCTGAATTACGTGATCTGTATATACCCAAATACAGATATATCACATAGGGAGATGCAGTCAAACATTGCATTGCTATCGTCGTGGTGAACTATTTCTCCGCTGTTTAAAACTTGTTTGGTAAGTGTCATCAAATATGCTTGTCAATTTGTAGCGAAATCGATATACTGTATCATAATCCTTCAGCTATCTATAATGTAGTGAAACGGCTAATTAATATTGATAAATTCCCTTATTCACAGTGACTTTTGCTCAAACCCCTGTTGCATAATGGGTTAATTTTATATAAAAAAACATTTATATCATAGATATAATACAAGCTTTGAAATGAAATAGCACATTTCCAGGTTTCAGTTAAACATTTTTAAAAAAGCTCATGACTTTAAGCATTCTGAACATTGAGAATGTTATTTGGGAAACAAATGTTTATTATAATGTTTATGTTTAGGATCTGTCTCCTACTGAGTCAGCATGCAGCATTCAACACCATTAGGTTTAATATTAAAAAGTTGTGTATTTCCTGAATTGTTTTTTTTATTCTTTTCTATTAGACCATACTAGACTGTGCAGGATATCATTTATTTGCCATTTTTGCCTTTTCCAGATACCTGGGAAACAAAGCTCATATCTCATTTGCCAATGGAGCCCAGTCCTAAGCCTGGTGCTCTGTCCCCCTCCCCGAAGGACACAGACTCGAATCGACCCGCGCCCTTAAGGCAACAGGATCTGATCTCCACGTACTGCCCGCCTCCCAAGATACAGCTTCTGAAGGACACCTTCCAAGAGAAACTGATGCAGGAAAAGGAGAAAAAAATGATCGCCATGTACAATCGGCGGCAGGAGGCAGCTCTACAGAAGATGAGAAAATGTTTCCAATATGTCAAATACGCTGCGGAGAAGAAGATGGGGAACAGCTATCGCTTCCAAGCCCAACAGGGCCCCGAGAAGAACATTGTGGGGTATGCTCGGTCTTACCCCCTGAAGCCTATGGGTAACAGGAAAGTCTCCGGCCCTGGTGAGGTTCGGGCTGTGGACCGCCCGGACGCACAGAGTGATTCCTTGTTTGCCCCCACCCCGCCTCAGGATGGTCATGAGAGGCCCTGCGAGAGGCCGGGCAGGAGGGGCTCAAGAGTACGCAAACCTAAGGACAGGACTGTCCTCCCCATGGTGGCGACCCCTCCAGGGCAATGCCCTTCTCATGCCAATGGGAAGGAGCACTTTCAGTTGCAAGAGGAGCTACGAAAAGTGGCCGAGGCAGAGGCCGCGTTGAAGGAGGAGCATCGCCGGAGGGAGGCCAGCCTGCAGGATGAGATGCGCCGGAAGGAGGCCATGATGAAGGACGAGATTCGCCAGAAGGAGGCCATGATGCAGGCGAAGCTCTTCAGAGCTCAGGAGGAGCTGAGGATGGTTCCGAGAGAGATGGACGACTCCAGAGAGGTGGCCGGAAGGGAAAATAGAGGCGATGCAGAGCGAGCTTTGCCCCAGAGGACCATGGGCCAACCACCGCTCTAAGGCCGTGCCTCTTCTGACCTGCAGAATGGAGAAGCAAAAAGCCTTCACTCCAAGGAAAGCCCTTCCTATCAGAGGAGACAACCTTGATTATGGTTCTCCAATGGAAGATGGCGGATGCGCAGAATTGCACTTTCCCTCTGCGCTTTCCCATCAGGAGAGACGTCAAGTGAGCCCTTGCAGCCGTGGGCTAGAAGACGTCCCCTGTGGAAGGAGAAAGTATCTCAAGAAAGCAAGGCTCCCTGAAAGCGACGTGTCAGCGGCACAGGCCGCGCAGGGCCACTTCAGAAATAACACCACATGTCTGGATGAACAAACTCTGTCAGTGGAAAACAGATATTTGTCCCCTACAAGTCTGATGTGCCCTACCGCTGAGCAATTTCCATATGAGAATAGCCAGAGTGGAAACCCTCAGCTGGTGCCCTGTGAACTGTGTCACGGGAAGTTTGCTGTAGAGAGGCTGGAGAAACACAGCAAGATCTGCAAGAAGCTTCAGAATTCAAAGAGGAAGGTTTTTGACTCTTTCAAGCACAGGGCCAAGGGAACAGAACTGGAGACATACATCCATAAGAAGAAGGTTAAACCGCCAATCGTGGTAAGGGCTATCCTTAAACTCTTTCCAAGCTTCCCTTTTTTTCTCCTAGAGTCAGACTCAGCTTATAAATCAATGTAAACAATAAATAAGTGTTTTATGAAGTACTCTTCTGAAAAACTGCCGCAAAGGCACATTTGCCAGACAGAATAAATGTGTCTTAGTGACTTCTGAATTCTGTTGTAAAAATCTACATATCAAGCAAATAGCACTCACAGGAAACAAAACCATAACTACGTAAATTGTACTCTCTACCCAATGACCTGAAAGGTAGCCCCAGAAAGCTACGTTATTACTGTATTGATATTTTCTTGCCTTGTGAATGGTTTGCGACCAGACTGTGTACGCAGTGCTAGTCTGGACTTTTTCTGGAAGCTGTTTTATTGGTTTCATTTCCTGTTCCCAGCTGAGAAAGAACAACTGGAGGCAGAAGCACGAGGATTTCATTCGGAGCATCAAACAGGCCAGGGAGGTGCAGCAGGTGATCACGCAAGGAGGGAAAGTTGTGAACCTGCCCCAGCCCCCCGCGAATCCAAACCCCGACTACGTGCCCTGCCCTCACTGCGGCCGGCGCTTTGCCCCCAGGCCGGCAAAGAGGCACATCCCCAAGTGTCAGCACATCAGGAGCCGCCCTCCTCCTCCTCCTCGCAGATGAAAACTGATGTGAAGAAGAGCAAAAGAGTCATGATCTTGGCTCACGACTCACGTCCTGCTTTTTCTTTTTAGAAACACATTTAGCACAGTTCATCCGTATGATGATGAAAAAAAAATGTTACCTTATTTTAATTAAATGATTTTTTTTTTGGTGGACTGGTGTTTGCGTAGCTGTGGTTATTTCAGTTTTTCTCTTATCATTCATACACCTTGACCTCCTAAAAATAATTTTTCAACCTGGAACGTACAATTGGCAGGCAATAGAACAGGTCACATTGGTCTTGGAACCATCAAAAAGTAGTATTCACACATTCTCGGCATCAATTTTCCTTAAAAACAACTGAAAAAGCAAGGTAAAGAGTGATTGATTTTTTTAATGAAAGTTATTTGATTTAATTTATTTAATTTTCATAATATTTGAAATATGTTGGGATTAATGTGACTCAATATTATCTGCAGCTCTTACACTCCAGGCACCTGATAAAGTGGAACGCAGTGTCTTTGCCTTACATGGCGCTCAGCTCTTCCTCAATCCCAGCAGAAGCACCAGCAGAAGCAGCAGCCTCCGGGTCCTGCCTCATGCACAGCTTAAAATGCAACACCAAGTAATACAACAAACAACAGGGAAAACCATTCACGATCAGACACATCCGTTGATTGCTGGCTCTCAGTAAAGGGACATTGCATCATTACATCACAAAATAGACTACATTTCAAGGTTAAAGAATTACCATGTTCTGCGATTCAGAACGAGGCAGCAAAACTTCCTATAATCTGTTGTGGCCCTATGACATTGTAAAGGAGCAGGCTTGTGAATACATCTCGTTTAATCCAATGGAAATATTGCTCTCAACTTTTTTACGTTTTTGCCAATAAATAATATTACATTGTTAACTCTGCATAAAGAACCTTGGAATGGAACGTTTTTTGCAGTGAAATGTTTGCTGCATAACCTATACCTTTTCTCTCCTACATCACATTGCATTAGTCATTACAGTGATTAGTGAGCAGGAAGGGCTGCATCACATCGCAATTTGTGTGGAACTTGAATGCGAATTTGTTACAACATGGCGTAACTTACAGTACTTTCACAAAATTCATGATTTTGTGCTCAATTTTGAGTTTGTAAAGTTTTTCTATAATGTCAATGATTTTATTTTGTGACTGAAATTAAATACTTTTGTGTCTGCAAAATTGGGACTGTAGTTCCACCTTAACCTACTAGTACTGTATGTCTTTGGACTGTGGGAAGAAACTGGAGCACCTGGAAGAAATCCACACAAATGAAGGGAGAACATACAATTCCATCCAGACTGCACCCCAGGAATTGAACCCAGGACCCCAGCTCTGTGAACCACAGTGCCACCTCATTGCTATAGTCACTTTAATTAATGTCAAAACTCATTTGCAAATGAGCAGCCTGGGATCCAAAAGGATCAAGACAAGGATCCAAACAAAGCACTATCCCAAAGCTTGGCTTTGTACAGTATATCATACAGGGCTTGATGCAGAAGGCAGATAATCTAAGTCCATGCAATAATTGCTAAGGGAAAGTGACTTTGTGTTTTTGGAGGGAAGTCACTCAACATGGAGCTGTGTTAGTGAAATGATTGTTCTGATGTACGGCTGATGTCCAAACACTGAAAACATGATTGTGTATGCAATCGCACTCCCGAGCTCCATTGGGTATGGTTAAAATAACTTTTTATAGTTCATCACATTCAACGTGTGTGTACCTGATGAAAGTGTAACACGCATTTGGAGGAGTTATTCAGGATTTTCTTTCATTCAACTATTTCAAGACCGATTATTTTCAGATGTTGTAGTATACGTGAATAATGAAAGGCCTTCATATTACACAATGAAGGAATGACTTCGCAGGTGTGAAGAATAAAAGATTAATTCAGCTCACTTTGGGGAGTTTCACAATGGCCCTCCTTAAAGAAATGTGGGTTTGATTAAAGGAGTGAAGAAAAAGCACTGAATAATATTTGCTTCTGTAAACGTAATCATCTCAAAATATGGTTAAAGAAATTGAAGAAGGTTAAACATAATCCAAAACGTATAAGGTCAATTTAAGTACAACCAGAATTCTACTGTTTATGCAATGCATCTGTGGGTTGATATGAAATACGGCCGTTCTTAAACTAAATGAGGTTATCGAGAGCATATTCCGAGTACGGCTGTGGCCAGTTGTACTGTGAACTGCGAGGACCGTATCTTATCCTGAACTGGCTGTGCGAATACCGTCCTCTGCTGGCAGAAGGAATAGATTACAACGGCACTGTATTGGCGATTAGTCCTATTGCTAGAATATTGAAACAACAAGGAGTCCGCGGAGTCAAGCAATGCTGAATGAACAAGTACCTGAAATTCAATAGGATTTTGTGTATTGATTACAAATAGGTGTGAAATTCTCATGTACAGTGGTATTCATGGATTCCTTACACAAGCAGCCGTTGTTATGATACTTTCGTAATCTGAATATAAATCTGTTATCTACTTGAAACTGTAATTATTGAATAGATTAATGTCTTTGAACTGCTTCATTAACTGGGCAGTTTCCATGTTTGGAAATGTTTTTATTTTGATTGCTGATTGCTAGATACTGTATGTTTAATAGGCATGCTGTTAATATTTTCAACAAGAGCCAAATAAGACAGTTATGCTGTAGTAAGTTCTATATAAGTTATATAACATAAGTTATATTTTGTTCTGAGGTCAATTTGAATCTCATACTAAATTACTGGTGTCCTTTTATCTGAGAAACACTACCTGATTGATCAACTGATGCCTAGAAATTAGCATGCACAGTAGCCCAGCGTTTAGCATTGCTAGCTCACAGTGCTGAGGCCCTGGGTACACTTCTGGACCTGGGGTGCTATCTGTATGGAGCTTGTATGTTCTCCCCATGTTTGCATGAGTTTGCTTTGGGTGCTCCGGCTTCCTCCCACACTTCAAAGAACTACTGGTAGGTTAATTGGCTTCTGGGATAATTGGTGAGTGTCTGTGTCTTCCCTGCATTGGACTACCATCCAGTCCCTGGCATCTCCAGCTTATTACTTTCTGAGGCTCTGGCTCCCCCGTGACCCCCCGACCCCCTGACCACCTGACCCTGAATTGGATGAAGCGGTTAGAAAATGGGTGGTTTCTGTTATGCTCTGGTCATGCTCTGCCATAGCAACAACTTGTAAAAAATGCAGATGCTAGGATTTAACTCAAAGAAGGAGCTCAGATCACTGTGTTGGCATCACTGTACAGGTGTCCGGTGTGTTTTAGAACATATGTTAAAATCTTATTTACTAACTTCTAGACTTTTTACCCCCCATATCAGTCTGCAGGTGCACAGTGGTCTGTGGACACCCTCCTTGCTCTGTCGTAAAACAGGAAATAAAAAGCAACTGGTTTTGACTTTAATGCACTGAGACTGTGGAACTCACAGAACTCTCTTGTCAGAAAGGCAGCTTCTAACAGCTTTTAAGTGAAGACTAAGAACACTTTTCTATTTTATTAAAATAGATTATATATGTTTTGTTTAAATATATGTTATAAATGTTAAAAAGACAGCTCGTATAAGCTTGTATTTTTACCTTTCGATCATTTTTAGAATTGCTTTGAGTTGCTTTTACCATGATAAACAGTACAAAATATGAGGTGTTGAACTTGTCTAAAGTTTTAAAGCGCTTTATGACGTAAAGTGTGATGACAGTCCTTGGCGGTCTATGTAACAATTCTTCTTGAAGTAGGTCATCGGGCCAACAGTATATAAACATTACAGCTCAAGTGCTTTTGTATCTGAACGCTTTTAGGTAAGTTATTTAGCAGCTGCGGTATTAATAATGATTTTAATGGCAAATTCAATTGCAGGTAAAATAAAAATGGCGGATAACTTTCTTTCTAGCTTCGTGAAGCGGTCGCGCCACATTATACATATATACAATAATAAGAAACATAATATGTACAGTTGAATTTTTCACTTTAAGCTGGCATTATCCAGAACCGGGTCAGGGCCCGGACCCGGACCGTGCAGTGTGGTCCGTCGGCCTTCTAAAGATGTTTAGGAGATCGAGGCGCCCTTGGATTTGATTAGAAACTTGCATAATTTCTTAACTTGACCCCATTATCCTAAAAAAAAAACGGCCAGGCCCAGACCAAAGCATGAAGGCTGCGAGGATCGGGGGACTCTCATTTTTGGTCACAGCGTACAGTAGTAGATCAGTAACCTCTGTTTATCGTGATAACCTTTAATTATTTTCCAGTACTTTTTTAAATGATAAAACACATTGTCTCGCCAGTTTTGCTAAAGATACGGTTTTAGTGTTTACGCATAAATTTGTAAGCCGTAGGTTTAAATCTCGTGGTCTTATTTGCCGCATTTTCATCGTAAGAGAGGCGCTCGTTTGCGATTTACACGCTGAATATTGTAAGCAGAGGAGCCTTAAGGCACAGCCTCGCCTTAACACCATCGTTTGCATTGTTATTGTCATCCAGAAAAGCAGTCGTAAGAAAATGAATCTGTGGCGGCTCCGAACATTAAAAAACTATATCTAGACTGCAAATACATCCCAATCTTACTATCAACACGTTTTAAGAGCCCTCTCCTTTCCACCGGTATACAAGCTAAGAGAGAAATGTTGGAAATCACATCTGAAGTAGCCCTCGTCTCAGCTTCGGAGCTGTGAGCGATGGGGATCATAATTAAAAGGGGTACAGTTACTTTGAAAATGTTTATATGATTTTATCTGACCCATTTGTAGAAACCGCCTACTCAGATTTAGTTAAGTGGTCTGCCACCATAAAGACAGAAAAATATAATGACATCCTGTTACATTAACTGTAAAATAAACGCCGTAACTGCGGCCAAATGAAAATTTGGATAAAGATTATACAAACATCCTAAGGAGCTCTATGACATATGAGCGTCGTAATAATGGTTGGTGACCTGACGTAACAGTGCTCCCTGAATTACGTGATCTGTATTTACCCAAATACAGATATATCACATAGGGAGATGCAGTCAAACATTGCATTGCTATCGTCGTGGTGAACTATTTCTCCGCTGTTTAAAACTTGTTTGGTAAGTGTCATCAAATATGCTTGTCAATTTGTAGCGAAATCGATATACTGTATCATAATCCTTCAGCTATCTATAATGTAGTGAAACGGCTAATTAATATTGATAAATTCCCTTATTCACAGTGACTTTTGCTCAAACCCCTGTTGCATAATGGGTTAATTTTATATAAAAAACATTTATATCATAGATATAATACAAGCTTTGAAATGAAATAGTACATTTCCAGGTTTCAGTTAAACATTTTTAAAAAAGCTCATGACTTTAAGCATTCTGAACATTGAGAATGTTATTTGGGAAACAAATGTTTATTATAATGTTTATGTTTAGGATCTGTCTCCTACTGAGTCAGCATGCAGCATTCAACACCATTAGGTTTAATATTAAAAAGTTGTGTATTTCCTGAATTGTTTTTTTTATTCTTTTCTATTAGACCATACTAGACTGTGCAGGATATCATTTATTTGCCATTTTTGCCTTTTCCAGATACCTGGGAAACAAAGCTCATATCTCATTTGCCAATGGAGCCCAGTCCTAAGCCTGGTGCTCTGTCCCCCTCCCCGAAGGACACAGACTCGAATCGACCCGCGCCCTTAAGGCGACAGGATCTGATCTCCATGTACTGCCCGCCTCCCAAGATACAGCTTCTGAAGGACACCTTCCAAGAGAAACTGATGCAGGAAAAGGAGAAAAAAATGATCGTCATATACAATCGACGGCAGGAGGCGGCTCTACAGAAGATGAGAAAATGTTTCCAATAAGTCAAATACGCTGCGGAGAAGAAGACGGGGAACAGCTATCGCTTCCAAACCCAACAGGGCCCCGAGAAGAACATTGTGGGGTATGATCGGTCTTACCCCCTGAAGCCTATGGGTAACAGGAAAGTCTCCGGCCCTGGTGAGGTTCGGGCTGTGGACCGCCCGGAAGCACAGAGTGATTCCTTGTTTGCCCCCACCCCGCCTCAGGATGGTCATGAGAGGCCCTGCGAGAGGCCGGGCAGGAGGGACTCAAGAGTACGCAAACCTAAGGACAGAACTGTCCTCCCTATGGTGGCGACCCCTCCAGGGCAATGCCCTTCTCATGCCAATGGGAAGGAGCACTTTCAGTTGCAAGAGGAGCTACGAAAAGTGGCCGAGGCAGAGGCCGCGCTGAAGGAGGAGCATCGCCGGAGGGAGGCCAGTCTGCAGGATGTGATGCACCGGAAGGAGGCCATGATGAAGGACGAGATTTGCCAGAAGGAGGCCATGATGCATGCGAAGCTCTTTAGAGCTCAGGAGGAGCTGAGGATTGTTCAGAGAGAGATGGAAGACTCCAGAGAGGTGGCCGGAAGGGAAAATAGAGGACTCCTGACCCGAAGGAAGACACTCCAGGCAAGGCAGAGCGAGCTTCGCCCCAGAGGACCGTGGGCCAACCACCGCTCTAAGGCCGTGCCTCTTCTGACCTGCAGAATGGAGAAGCAAAAAGCCTTCACTCCAAGGAAAGCCCTTCCTTTCAAAGGAGACAACCTTGATTATGGTTCTCCAATGGAAGACGGCGGATGCGCAGAATCGCACTTTCGCTCTGCGCTTTCCCATCAGGAGAGACGTCAAGTGAGCCCTTGCAGCCGTGGGCTAGAAGATGTCCCCTGTGGAAGGAGAAAGTACCTCAAGAAAGCAAGGCTCCCTGAAAGTGACGTGTCAGCGGCACAGGCCGCGCAGGCCCACTTCAGAAATAACACCGCATGTCTTGATGAACAAACTCTGTCAGTGGAAAACAGATATTTGTCCCCTACAAGTCTGATGTGCCCTATCGCTGAGCAATTTCCATATGAGAATAGCCAGAGTGGAAACCCTCAGCTGGTGCCCTGTGAACTGTGTCACAGGAAGTTTGCTGTAGAGAGGTTGGAGAAACACAGCAAGATCTGCAAGAAGCTTCAGAATTCAAAGAGGAAGGTTTTTGACTCTTTCAAGCACAGGGCCAAGGGAACAGAACTGGAGACATACATCCATAAGAAGAAGGTTAGACCGCCAATCGTGGTAAGGGCTATCCTTAAACTCTTTCCAAGCTTCCCTTTTTTTCTCCTAGAGTCAGACTCAGCTTATAAATCAATGTAAACAATAAATAAGTGTTTTATGAAGTACTCTTCTGAAAAACTGCCGCAAAGGCACATTTGCCAGACAGAATAAATGGGTCTTAGTGACTTCTGAATTCTGTTGTAAAAATCTACATGAGATATCAAGCAAATAGCACTCACGGGAAACAAAACCATAACTAAATTGTACTCTCTACCCAATGACATGAAAGGTAGGCCCAGAAAGCTACGTTATTACTGTATTGATATTTTCTTGCCTTGTGAATGGTTTGCGACCAGACTGTGTACGCAGTGCTAGTCTGGACTTTTTCTGGAAGCTGTTTCATTGGTTTCATTTCCTGTTCCCAGCTGAGAAAGAACAACTGGAGGCAGAAGCACGAGGATTTCATTCGGAGCATCAAATAGGCCAGGGAGTGCACCTTGCAGGTGATCACGCAAGGAGGGAAGGTTGTGAACCTGCCCCAGCCCCCCGCGAATCCAAACCCCGACTACGTGCCCTGCCCTCACTGCGGCCGGCGCTTTGCCCCCAGGCCGGCACAGAGGCACATCCCCAAGTGTCAGCACATCAGGAGCCGCCCTCCTCCTCCTCCTCACAGATGAAAACTGATGTGAAGAAGAGTAAAAGAGTCATGATCTTGGCTCACGACTCACGTCCTGCTTTTTCTTTTTAGAAATATATTTAGCACAGTTCATCCGTATGATGATAAAAAAAATGTTACCTTGTTTTAATAAAATGATTTTTTTTGGGTGGACTGGTGTTTGCGTAACTGTGGTTATTTCAGTTTTTTTCCCTTGCGAAAATGTGTGTCGACCGTGAAAATAAATTTCAAGCTGTTCTTATCATTCATACACCTTGACCTCCTAAAAATAATTGTTCAACCTGGAACGTACAATTAGCAGGCAATAGAACAGGTCACATTGGCCTTGGAACCATCAAAAAGTAGTATACACACATTCTCTGCATCAATTTTCCTTTAAAACAACTGAAAAAGCAAGGTAAAGTGTGATTGATTTTTTTAATGAAAGTTATTTGATTTAATTTATTTAATTTTCATAATATTTGAAATATGTTGGGATTAATGTGACTCAATATTATCTGCAGCTCTTACACTCCAGGCACCTGATAAAGTGGAACGCAGTGTCTTTGCCTTACATGGCGCTCAGCTCTTCCTCAATCCCAGCAGAAGCAGCAGCCTCCGGGTCCTGCTTCATGCACAGCTTAAAATGCAACACCGAGTAATACAACAAACAACAGGGAAAACCATTCACGATCAGACACATCCGTTGATTGCTGGCTCTCAGTAAAGGGACATTGCTGTGGTCCACGCATGAATCTGTTTTCTAAGTGCCTTATCCAATACAGTGTTGAGGCCAGTTTTCCCAGAAGCCATCTAAAGGGGAACACACAATAACCTGTAAAACCTCCAATTTACATCACAAAATAGACTACATTTCAAGGTTAAAGAATTACCATGTTCTGCGATTCAGAACGAGGCAGCAAAACTTCCTGTAATCTGATGTGGCCCTGTGACATTGTAAAGGAGCAGGTTTGTGAATACATCTCGTTTAATCCAATGGAAATATTGCTCTCAACTTTTTTACGTTTTTGCCAATAAATAATATTACATTGTTAACTCTGCATAAAGAACCTTGGAATGGAACGTTTTTTGCAGTGAAATGTTTGCTGCATAACCTATACCTTTTCTCTCCTACATCACATTGCATTAGTCATTACAGTGATTAGTGAGCAGGAAGGGCTGCATCACATCGCAATTTGTGTGGAACTTGAATGCGAATTTGTTACAACATGGCGTAACTTACAGTACTTTCACAAAATTCATGATTTTGTGCTCAATTTTGAGTTTGTAAAGTTTTTCTATAATGTCAATGATTTTATTTTGTGACTGACATTAAATACTTTTGTGTCTGCAAAATTGGGACTCTAGTTCCACCTTAACCTACTAGTACTGTATGTCTTTGGACTGTGTGAAGAAACTGGAGCACCTGGAAGAAATCCACACAAATGAAGGGAGAACATACAATTCCATCCAGACTGCACCCCAGGAATTGAACCCAGGACCCCAGCTCTGTGAACGTCAGTGCCACCTCATTGCTATAGTCACTATAATTAATGTCAAAACTCATTTGCAAATGAGCAGCCTGGGATCCAAAAGGATCAAGACAAGGATCCAAACAAAGCACTATCCCAAAGCTTGGCTTTGTACACTATATCATACAGGGCTTGATGCAGAAGGCAGATAATCTAAGTCCATGCAATAATTGCTAAGGGAAAGTGACTTTGTGTTTTTGGAGGGAAGTCACTCAACATGGAGCTGTGTTAGTGAAATGATTGTTCTGATGTACGGCTGATGTCCAAACACTGAAAACATGATTGTGTATGTAATCGCACTCCCGAGCTCCATTGGGTATGGTTAAAATAACTTTTTATAGTTCATCACATTCAAAGTGTGTGTACCTGATGAAAGTGTAACACGCATTTGGAGGAGTTATTCAGGATTTTCTTTCATTCAACTATTTCAAGACCTATTATTTTCAGATGTTGTAGTATACGTGAATAATGAAAGGCCTTCATATTACACAATGAAGGAATGACTTTGCAGGTGTGAAGAATAAAAGATTAATTCAGCTCACTTTGGGGAGTTTCACAATGGCCCTCCTTATAGAAATGTGGGTTTGATTAAAGGAGTGAAGAAAAAGCACTGAATAATATTTGCTTCTGTAAACGTAATCATCTCAAAATATGGTTGAAGAAATGAAAGAAATTGAAGAAGGTTAAACATAATCCAAAATGTATAAGGTCAATTTAAGTACAACCAGAATTCTAGTGTTTATGCAATGCATCTGTGGGTTGATATGAAATATGGCCGTACTGCATTTCGAACAAGTTGTAAGGGATTTAGCCAGGAGAGGTATTCTCATTCACTCAGTAAGGTCTTTATTCATTTTGCAATATGGGAAAAAGCCATCACCTGTCTGCGCAGAGAAATGAAAGCTGATTCAAAAGCAAGCAGGGAGACCCCTTGTTTTATATCTTTTTAAAGCTGATGCAACACTTCAAGGACAGGCAAAGCAGTCATTTTCCATTCCGTATAGGTTTTTGCTTTAAGCAAAGAAGAGCAGTAATTCAAATGGTTTCTCACACTCCCTTCTTCAAGCAGCCGAGATAAACAGTATTAAAACATCCTGTGCCCTTGACAAGTTGGGTGCTATCACACTTTGTTCTAAGTATCCAGCTGCTTCTGCAGCACAGCTCTGTCCGTAAACAACATAGAATAAAACACTTTTTCTCAGTAACTTTTCATTACATTCCCTCCTTTTTATCCTTAAATGTGTTCATACCACAGAGTCCTCATAGGGGTCACCCTAGTCAGACAACAGCACAACAGCAAAAACACTACAACAGGCATGAATAGCTTTAAGAAAAACAGTCCCCAAGACCCAAAAAATGATTTTAACCATGAAAAGAAGGGGAACTCATTGCCAATGCCCTGTTCTTGATTTACCCTGTTCTAAAGTTCTTTCAGCCGGTGTATTGCGAGGGTGAGGTGACGATGGTCATCATCACTAGCAGGGATATACAGATGCAGCCATTCAAAACAAGCGGGCGATACCGCATTATTTTGCGGTGTGCTTATCGCGGTGTAACACAAGTTACCATATTAATACCGTGTATTCTCGCATAGTACCGCATAATACCACATGTTCTAATGAATGACCTTGGACAAGCTGTAAACTCAAAGTATTGCCCTGGTCCACATTCTTTTTTTCATTGACCGTCTTTGTAAAAGTAACACCACAGCATTTCGTTGATCCAATCACGCATTTGTTTCCAATCATGCAAAGTACAGTCATTTTTGAGAATCTCCAATTCACCATGCCTTTTGCATGCTCATAAGAGATATTGATTTAGGAACATAAACATATTACTGTATGCAAACTGTACTGTATACAGTATGTATATGTATATTTAATGTCTTTACTGTGCCCGTTTAAGTATTAAATATTTATATGGAATTTTACCACTGAAGGGAAATCTTAGTAGCTGAGCATAAAAAGAATAGGAGCATAACGCGTGTGAAGGCCATAAACGATATTAATTTTGGAACATAAATATACAGTATTACAGTATGTAAACTGTATATGGCTGGTCTCGGTACAAAAATACACACCAGTATTCCATTTCTCCCTAAACAATATTAAGCATCGAAGTCTTTAACTAACATGTGAAATAACGTGTGTATAAAAAGTGGTAGTTTTAAGCTTTTCTGCAAATACGCTCAATACAGGAGCAAACAAGCATACTTTTAGAATTTGATTAATAGGGAATATAATATGGAATCGCATATCTAAAGAAATTAATAATGATATAATTCTATTCATGTGCTGAACTTGTAAGTGAGAGGTTGGCTGTTCAAATCCAGCCTGTGCCATGACTTTTCTTTTAACAAGCATTTCTTTGAAGAAATAAAATAGCAATATTATGGACAATTAATTGACTTTTTATATTTCTAAATATCACAACATGTTCGAATCTAAGTCATTTTTTATAACAATGAATAGTCACCACGCATGCTTACACAGCTCCCTGGGTAAAGTATCACAAAGTCTTAGAGAACTTAACATTTTTATTATCAACAAATTGTAAATACGCTGTTTACATTGGGGTTATTAATATTTCACTTGAGTGTATGGGGGATTGTCAGCAGACCCCCCCCCCCCTCTTAGACTGCGCAAACAATTTTTTTAATTTTTAGAAAGAAATGGCGGCTGTATGCTTTACAATATAAACATTTACTGTCAAACTTTAAATCAACAATTGATTTAAAGATGATCTGTCAAAGTGCAATGGAAAACAATATTGTTTTTGTTTTTGTTGTTTTTATCCCGTAAGGCGCTTTGAGAAGCCACATTTAAAGGCGCTATATAAAGGCACTGATTCCTATGGAATGTGTATTCTTTCTTCTTTTTTTCAGCATGGAATAAACCTATTACGTGATTTTAAGGTTTGTGTGAGAAGCCAGGGTATCAGCTTGTTCTCCCCACCGCCTCTCTCTGTGTACAGTTGAGGCTCCTGTCCTGACTGGTGGAGCTCATACAACTGTGTCTGGAGAGGATCCATGGTATCAGGGTCAACCCCATGGCTATGCAGCTTGTTTCCCCCCCTGCACCTCTCTGTGTACAGTAGAGCCTCCTGTCTTGACTGGTGGAGCTCATTCAGCTGTATCTGGAGAGGATCAAGCGGGGTATCAGCTTCAAACCTACGGCTGGGTAGCTTGTTCCCCCCTCCTGCCCCCCTCTGTGTACAGTAGAGCATTATCTCATGACTGGTGGAGCTCATACAGCTGTGTCTCGAGAGGATCCAGGGTATCAGCTTCAACCCCATGGCTGGGTAGCTTGTTCCCCCCTCCCGCCCCTCTCTGTGTACAATAGAGCCTCCTGTCCTGACTGGTGGAGCTCATACAGCTGTGTCTGGAGAGGATCCAGGGTATCAGCTTCAACCCCACGGCTTGCAACTTGTTCCCCTTACCACCCCTCTGAGCGTACAGTAGAGCCTCTTGTCCTGACTGGTGGAGCTCATACAGCTGTATCTGGAGAGGGAGGGAGAGAGGGGTGCGGAACCAGGGAACTATTTACATGGAAAACGGGCGATCTCCCCAGCCCGTATGCCCCTTTCACTGTGTGGCAGCTGCAATAGTCAGCGGCCTACCTAAACCCCGCCCTGACCACTCCTGTCCTGGCCCTCACCGCGCACCCCAGCCGGGTGTTCTTCAGCCGCCCCCCAGGGCGAAAGCGCTACAATGCTAAAAATAAGATACACTCTGCAGACATTCACAACAACGACTGTCAGAAGATAGGACACAGCAACTCAGACACCCATTGAATGGAAAGGGACACTTTAATGTTCTGTGCGGGTGGTACAGCAGCCCACCGCGCCCGCGCGCCAGCAAAGAGAGAGATACACACCAGTTTTCATTGTCAAAAAGTAATTGTTTTTTACTTTTGTACAATTTGTTTTACATTCCTCTTGTTTAACAGGAATGTTTTGTTTCTGGACAGACTGTTAAACTAGGGGAAAGAGTGCCTATGAAAGACGGGTTCCTTTCGCGATGTCTGGAGACATTAGAAGCTTGCCACACCCGGACTGTTACACCAACGCATTAGCAAGTTAAAGCTATCCCATTGAGGAGCTGGGCGCAATAATTGTTTTGTTCCTTGATTTTCTGATCTGCAAGGCCATTTGAATTCTGTCTGGCATTGCCAGATTGTGAAAAAATAAAAGTATTTAAATCATAAGATACAATCTACAGACATTCACAACATATACATATCTTAAAACATTTACATATCTTGTTAAATTATTACTTTAAATATGTACTTTAAGTTACTGAAACAGCCAGTTAATAAAATCGTTGCAATTTTGTTCTTGTTTGGAGGTGGGGATATTCTGACAACAATTGATTTAAAGACAATCGGTCAAAGTGAAATGAAATACAATATTACGCTGGGTAAACGTTCCGAGGTCAAATTCTCCCGTGATGGGGGTACCTTTAAAGGTCTAAGCCGGAAACCATCATTATGTCTCATTTTTGATTCTCTCTTCCAAACGAGAACAAAATTGCGACAATTTTACTAGCGGGCTGTTTCAGTAACCCAAAGTATTTATTTAAAGTAATAATTTAACAATAAATCCCGCACCCAGCAGAAGAATCCTACTCCGTTGGGCTGCTGAGCAAGGCCCTTAACCCCAACTGCTCCAGGGGCGCTGTACAATGGCTGACCCTGTACTCTGACCACAGGCTCTCTCCTATCTCTTTCATCTGTGTGTCTGTGTATCTCATGGAGAGCAAGCTGGGGTATACGAAAAGATAATTACTAATGCAAGAAATTGTAAAGGGTTAATAAAGTAATGTTGTTGTATATCTAAGCAAGTGTTCCTGCATCCCTCTTCTGCACTATAGGCATGGCTTTTATTCTGTTTGCTCCATTTCTAAAACTTTTTGCTCATGTGCATTTTTGTATTTTTTTACACCTCTAGCACTTTAACGTCCTGAATTTTCATTTGCCTTAATTTGTAGAATGAATTTGAGTTTTAGCCTTAAAAATCTTAAGTTTTCACTATCTTTTGTTTCTTGTCCTACAACTGTTATTATTGATCACCATGACTTCATTCAGCCTTTCCTGAACGTCTATGACAGGCAGAGAGAGTGCTGTTTCTGGTGCGATATTTTGCAGCTGACATTTCACTGTTTTAAACGAACAAGAAATTAGATTGCTCATAAATCACTTATTCTATATATAAATCCTCTTTTTCTTGTTCGTTTTAGAGACCTTGATCGAAATTGATTTTAGATGTCAGAAAGGATTTATTTTCTCTGTATTTCCTACATTGCTTTGTCGAGATTTTAACTTTATATTTAGGCTCAGATTTCAACTATAAATCGTAAACTAATTAATAGCAGTAAATACTGATGTTTTGCTCCCTCTTACCACAAAAATATATATGTTTTGTAGCTGGGATGAACTTTATTTCGTACGCGTAGCTACTGCGATTTGGACACGAAGCGGTTAAAGATGGCGGCAAATCAGGCACCCAGAGAGGGGGGGGGGCGTCTTCTCGCCTCCATAACTAAAATGCCAAATAGGAGTGGCTTAAGCGACATACACAGTCGTGTAACTGACAGTTTGAGGTAGCCTATCGTGTCAATTTCGCTTTGTTGCTGATAGGGTAAGCTTTCGAAACTCTGCCCCAAAGTCATGTGACTGATTTTTCGCCCTGTTTCGTTGGTTAAACGCAATGATCACAAGCACCACCATGGTAACTGGGATGTGTAGTTTTTAATTCCGTTTGAATTATAACTGTACGTACTGTCTTCATATTTGGCCAGGGCTTTAAAGAGAAGGCGCGCCAAAACATTTCGGTACCGTCGTCTCCGCTTTAAAGGTACAACCGTGCTGAAGAATTTGACCTCGGAAGTTTGCCCAGCGCACTTCAAGTACTGCACCTTCTCACACGTGTAGCCAGCTGCGTTGAGCCGTGGTTATATGATGTCATCTTTTATTTTATTATTTTATTTTGTGAACTTCCCCCAGATGAGTTCCGTTTTTCTGTATGGAGTTGGCTTTGCGACAGCCCTTGGGGTTTGTGAAGGTGCCCCTGGGGTCACAGGCGGCTCGTTTCTCTGGGGAGCCCTCAGACGCGCTGTGGCCGCCAGTCGGGTGAGACGCCAGCGGCATTTTTAATTTTATTTTCATTACAGATTCGTGTGGCGACATTATATATATATATATTATTTCTGTAGTGGTACAGTTGTGTGCCAGATGAATCGCGGTAATGCACGAAGGTGATGTTTAATGCCTCACACGGTGTTGACCCACATGTTGTGTTTTGCTGAGCAGGAGAGAGAGAGACATTCAGCGTGTGTGACGCCAACGGGTTTTCTGTTCTAGAGGCTCTGTCATCCGTTGTGTTATAATTGTTTTCTTTCTTATTTAGTATTTCAGGTGTGTCGATTTTATGAACCAAATGTTAACGTACAACACGGGAAAAGGTGCATTGTAGAGTAAGATAACGGGTATCGGCTTGTATCGTGGAGAGGACGTATAATGTGCTGAAAGATGGGAAGAGAAAGGGGCGATTTCTGCGCGCATTCTAATCATTGTGATTGATTTGATATTGATCTGATATGTGTGGTCATGTGAATGTACATAGATGGTGGGTATGGTGTTAATAATATATGATATGATATAATTACTTGTATATATCATATATCATTCTTTCTATTTTTATATATGGTAATCCTTCTAGATATTATGATTCTGTTTCCCGAAAGCGTCGTAGCGCTAAGAACATCGTAAACTCGCTCTTAAGCTCCATCGTTAATTGACGAGTGTTTCCCAAAACCCATCGTAACTGAAGTAGCACGTTAAATCCTTCGTCATCTACGTGCTCCCCGACCCGCTCGTTCATCACTAAGTGCTTCTTAAACTGGCCTCCTCCTGCCCACCCTGAGCGCCAGAGATCGCCAGACAGAGCACAGTCACTTCACGGCAGGGGCATCCTCTGGGAATACAGGACACTAAGAGTTTATATGAAGGACTTTGATATTGTGTTGTACTGTGTCAGAGGAAATTCGAAAAAAGAACATTTATTTATACTCATGAATTTATGAGTCATCTTGGGTATATTTCATATTCATTTTTATACTTGACTAGATGATATTATTTTCAGTATGAAGTGCAGCAATGCATTATTTTAGTGAAATCATTGGGCCTAACATGTATTTATAATGTATCGCCACGCAGGGCGCTTTAGTCCTGCGCACGCAAGGCGGGCTGAGAACAGCACCTGGGTTCTACCGGACTGTATAGCGGGACGGAGGCTGGGATACAGTCTCTTCCCTTCAGGTGTGTGTGTGTGTGTTAGTGAAGGTGCAGCGCTGTAACCCCTGTCCCTGTGTGTGTACCTTTCCCGATTCGAGTTAATAAATGTGTTGTTCAGCCCCAGTCCTGAGTCCCACGCCTGCTCCATTCCGTACCCAAACCCGCGGTCGATACCGCGTAGTTCAACACCGTTTGATGTTCTGTCGTGATTGTTGACGGTAAAGCTTAGATCTACTTGTTTTTAAATTTGATTATAGGTCCTGTATTTGTTGAGTGACACATGCCAAACTTAGTAGTTAATGTTTCCATTGAGTTCCAGTACACCCAATAACTCTAAATAACAGTTTTTTCTCATGAAATATTGATTCTTAACTATGGCAGCGCGCCAAAAAATATTGCTTTAAATCAAGGACGTCGTGCGGGACGCATACACTGTCCACGCAGTTAATCTTGGTTTTCTTTTACGGCATGTCAGTCATTTCTTTTCTTTGCTCTTAGAAACAATAAGGTCCCTTTTTGTGCCTATCTATATGCTTTTGCTTAAACTATGATGTCAAGTTTACTTCATATTCCTTTTCACAACTTTATTTCATCCCACTGAAGGACCAAAACCGACACCATATAATGAAAGAATTGTCAATCGATTGTTTACATACGTACATACGTACATCGTAAAGTTGCTTGAAAGTCTCTAAGATTAGTTGTTTTCGGGAAACTCACCCCTGTTCTTTATCCTTCTGCTCTCACTGTGTTTATTACCACCATCTACTGTCTCCTCTAACTGTGTATTGTCAGCATGCATATCTTGTGTATTATTCATTGTTGTTGGTTTTGTCATTCTATTAAGACGCCACCTTTCAAGGCGCTATATAAATTAATGTTTATTATTATTATTATTTATTTTTTTAAAGTTGTACATTCTGACGCCATGAGATTTTTAGATTTTGAGATTCTCATATTTTTGGCTTCTACAGCAAACAGTAACAATGCGCTTGAATGGTTCTGCAAAAGTTTAGCTGTATCTTTAAAGCCATCCTCATCTTTATCAGGTACAAAGAAAAGAAGGTAGGCCGGCTTCTGTTTGGAATGTTTTAGTTAGTTTTAATTTTTTAAACCCCAAGTAAACATATTTTGTGCCTTTC
Source organism: Lepisosteus oculatus (assembly GCF_040954835.1). NCBI lineage: Eukaryota > Metazoa > Chordata > Actinopteri > Semionotiformes > Lepisosteidae > Lepisosteus > Lepisosteus oculatus. The sequence goes on along the minus strand of NW_027168053.1, from coordinate 1,260,443 downwards.
TCTGAACTTTTTTGCATTTCAGTTCAGTTGTTTTTAAGCTTATTTTACAGTTGCTAGGTTCCTGAACTGTGCAGTATTTCTTTTGGGTTTTGTGCAAATCATATTCTAACGGTTGGGGGGAAAAAGCACAGGTGCCATCCCACCATTAAACCCTGAAACTTACCTTAGCCAATTCTTCAACTAAACCAGACATGTTAACTAAGTGTTACAGTATGTTCTTCGAATGTGTGTCAGCCAATCAGATTTCAGGACTGGAATTATTGGTTTTGTAATAGGGAATATAGTATGGAATCACGTATCTAAAGAAATGAATAATGATATTAATTTAAGGATCTGAATATCTAAAAATATGTATCTATATAGCAGGTAGTATTACTGTATTCCACTTTCTTTGTAAATACGGAATAACAGATTCACAACGCGAAGCTGTGTCACTCTTCTGGGTAAAAAAAAACGTTTTGAACACCCTGTTTTTAATAAGCTGCTGAGTAAAGAACAGGAATGTTCCTGCTGTCAGTCTTTACCGAAGATATCCCTAATAGTATTAATAATGAATGACCTTGGACAAGCTGTAAACTCAAAGTATTACCCTGGTCCACATTCTTTGTAACATTTTGTGTGACGATATAAAGTTTTCACGAAACCTCCTCGAGTTGTGAGAACACGTGCTTTGTGTATACAGCACATTGTGAATGTTTTCACAGCCTTCATTTTGTCGTTTTTATGGCATTTTTTGACCACGCACGAATATTCTTATGTCCATATCTTCGCAGGGGAATCAGTGCGAATTGTAATACTAATTAAATGACCGCGGGCACTTTCCACCCCCTCTACATTCTCCGAGTAGAATAGGCTAACCTTCTAATGAAAGACAGTCCACCCTCCCCCACGGAAAGGAAAAGTGCCCGCAGGCAGGCAGTATGGTCAGTAACAGTGAACAGTTTTAACTGCACTGCATCCCAGAGAATACCAGGGCGCATTTTTTCTACTCCCTGGCGGAAACGGGCTTCCATAAGAATCAGTATAGCTTCTGGGAAATCCATTTTTTCTGCATTAAAGTTGAACTCGTTCAGAGCGCCGTACATTGCAAACTCTAAGCGTTTCATTATGAGCTGAAGACCCTCACAGCTGAAGAAGGATTCACAGCCGAAACAATATTATTAGATTTCATAAAGCCTGTATTACGTACTATGCCTATGTCTGCAATGTCTGCAACCTTTGCTAGTTAATGCTACAGTACTTCACTTTCTCGGGCGTGATTTTTTTAGGTAAAATCCAGGCTAGCAGGCTTGTTTTGTGATCTTCCTAAGATTGTTGAGCGCGGTGTCAAAATGTTTCCATATGAAAGGCAGTGACGTCACCATCCTGAGGTATGTGTAGTAGATCTGTGATGTGGTTGAGCGTGAATTGTGGTTCACAAATTGTAATTCTCTTAAAAAGAGAATTAAAGTTTCACATAACAAGGCATGAGGTGTGCTGGCAGCTGTGGGATGCAGTGGTGGCCTGGCACGGTGAGGTGCGCTGGCAGCTGTGTGGTGTGACGCAGTGGTGGCTGGCATGGTGAGGTGCGCTGGCAGCTGTATGACGCAGTGGTGGCCTGGTACGGTGAGGTGCGCTGGCAGCTGTGTGATGCAGTGGTGGCCTGGCACGGTGAGGTGTGCTGGCAGCTGTTTGACGCAGTGGTGGCTTGGCACGGTGAGGTGCGCTTTCAGCTGTGTGTGGTCTGACGCAGTGGTGGCCTGGCACGGTGAGGTGCGCTGGCAGCTGTGTGGTGTGACGCAGTGGTGGCCGGGCTCGGTGAGGTGTGCTGGCATCTGTGTGACGCAGTGGTGGCCTGGCATGGTGAGGTGTGCTGGCAGCTGTGTGACTCAGTGGTGGCCTTGCACGGTCAGGTGTACTGGCAGTTGTATGATGAAGTGGTGGCCGGGCACGGTGAGGTGCACTGGCACCTGTGTGACGCAGTGGTGGTCTGGTACGGTGCGCTGCCACCTGTGTGGTGTGATTCAGTAGTGGCTGGGAACTTTGAGGTGCGCTTGCAGCTGTGTGATGCAGTGGTGGCTGGGCATGGTGAGGTGCGCTGGCAGCTGTGTGACGCAGTGGTGGCCTGGCATGGTGAGGTGCGCTGGCAGCTGTGTGACGCAGTGGTGGCCTGGCACGGTGAGGTGCGCTGGCAGCTGTGTGACGCAGTGGTGGCCTGGCACGGTGAGGTGCGCTGGCAGCTGTGTGACGCAGTGGTGGCCTGGTACGGTGAGGTGCGCTGGCAGTTGTGTGATGCAGTGGTGGCCGGGCACAGTGAGGTGCACTTGCAGCTGTGTGGTGTGACGCAGTGGTGTTCATCAGGCACAAGTTCATCAGTGGAAAGACCACTGGCATTTTTCCTTCCCCCTACATTCTCAGAGCAGAATCGAATTTAATATTAGCATAATTTATTAAGGGGGTATACGCTTTCTGTAGACACTTTATTTCCTCTTTTTCCATACTCTAAGAAATGATTTGGGAAACCTGTGGGACACTGGAGGTCATTATACATGAGCCTCTTTCTGCACCTTTTAAGCCATTGAAACCTAGTTGCCTTGTTACAAGGTCTAATATTACAGTAGGTGTGGTTTCCGTCTCCTAATTTCTGAGAATGATCAAATTGGAGAATAAGTTGTAGGGAATACCACTCTTGCACTTCTAAGAAAAGACTATCTCAAATGAAACTCACTATAGAAAGACATCTTGTTGAAAAATTCTTTATTTTTTGTCATTTCTAAAAAAAAACATTCATCAAGTCCTTCACAAATGTTTTGTTTGTGACTTTCTCTGTTGTTCCCTTTCACACTCAACTGAACTATGTGTTATGTCTTGTAAACGTAATCAAACATTTCACTTAGGTGTGTGGGTTAACACAAACCCATATTGTATGAAACATTCAGTTTTTCATTCACGTTTTTTCTAACAATTGCATCCATGCTAGGACTACGGTAAACAACACTTTTTACTAAAGTAAATCAAATTGTTAATTAAACAAGACACATTGTTTTAAATGTATGCAATACGACGACACTAAAAACAACACTGAAACTTTTCATTGAAATACTGGACGAGATTGTGCATATTCAATGGATTTCTCCTGGTGCTTTTTTTCATCAGTCTTTTCATATTCTTGTTCTCTACTCAGGTGTCTCCTGTTCCTTTGGTGATGTCTGCTGTACACACATGGTATCATACACTTGAGCAAAGTGTGATACCACCGTTTGTTCTTCTCCTAAAATAAAGATGAACATTGACAAAAGTCAGAAGCACTCTTTTCTTTGACAGACGAACAAAACAATGCAAGAATAACCATACTCTCTGTTCCTTACTCATTTCTACCTGCCTGTTTGACCACTTTGTCTGCTTCAGTCAGGACAGGGTGCTGGGGCTGACTCTGAGCAATCTGAGAAGAGCTCTCTGTGATCTTCTCCCCTACAGTGGCTACATTGTACTCTGTTTGAAATCCAGGTATCGCCTCCGGTAAGTTCCTCGGTCCTTTTTGGGACTTGAAAGGGTAGAATCATTTTGTGACTACATTTCCTTGTCATGCACTGATATGTTCTGGTTTGTGTTCGATTACTGCAGGCGTTCAAGTACTTTGTTTTTGTTCTAGATTGGCAGTGTTTGAGATGGTAGGAACTTGTCATATTCTCAACTCTGAATGCTCTGTAAACATACTATTTTAGCAATTCTTAGAAATCTGAAAGCAGTGTTACCTGTATCATTTTTTGTCTTGGTAGTAGTATTGCAGCTCCAACATCAGCACTTAAATAATGGTTTGTGATGTTACTTGTCCTTGGAGTTAGTATACTCCTGAGAAGTCAAGAGAAATCTTACGTAAGCATTAATTATGTTTCACTTTTGAAAGCAAAGTACGTGTCAAGTACTTTGAAGGCATTTGTTGATACTTTTAAGCACTTTCGTTGATTATTATTATCCTTCAATTAGTTATTACAAGTCCAACATTCTCTACATGATCTCACTCCATATTCAGAATGTGGGAATACAATTGTTTTAAGGAAATGCCACTGAATAGATAGTAGCTGCACTCTACAAAGATGAATTTGCTAATTAATCAGTCAGGGACACAGCTTATACTTCAGTAGTCTTAGATCATGTAATGATGATTATTGTACTTTATAACTAGCAAAATCCCCATATCCTGTTCATTGCCCCTTTTTCAGTTATGTGGATTGACTTATCCCTGAAGTGGTTAATTCTCACCTTGACATCTCATAGAACAACTGAATCTCTACCAAGGGTGAATGTGTCCTTCCTCTTAATGTCTAAAAGAAAAGGTTAAAATTCCCTGAAGCAAAATGCAACAACCCAAAGTGTTGGGGAGGTCGTTTCCACAGTTATTTCATATGACAGTGCTTGGAGTGAAACTACATGACCATGGTGAAGAAGAAAAAACACTTTACCTTGTTCCTCCTGACTGATGTCCTTATGCGTGTTTTGCACAGTTGAGCGTTTTGTGTCTTGTCGTCTGTGTAGGCAACAGCCCTCTTCCCTGGGATAGAACTAGATGATATTTAGACACGTTAATTTGACTTCTCCATTGCTCACATTGATGTGGATATGATTATAATGCTCTGTTTTGTGGGCTTCCCAAGAAAACAATAAATCCCTTACTACTTGTTCGAAATGCAGTAGCACAGATCCTAACAAATACAAGAAAGAGAATATCATTCCTGTTTTGAAAAAACTTCACTGGTCACCTGTATTATCTAGGATAAATTTGAAAGTTCTTTTACTTGTTTTTAAAGCTTTAAGCGACCTAGCACGTCTGTACTTTACTGAATGTCTGTCTTCATATGTTCCTATACGTGACCTGAGATCTGCACATACTGGCCTACTGCAAATACCACATGTGAAATGCAGAAAGAGTGGAGAGGCTGCTTTTTGTTTTTATGCTTCCAAATTATGAAACTCACTTCCACTTTTTATTAGGCAGTCAAGCTCGGTACATTGTTTTAAAAAACATTTGAAAATGTTGCTTTTAGTTAAAGTGGTTCTTTGTTCTTTCTATTTCTGTTTCTTTTTTTAGTTCTCTTTAATTGTTCTTATTTTATTACGACTTTCCTAATTTTTATTTATTTAATTGACATGTATGTTGCTTTACTGTATTGCTGTATTTTCCTTTACAACTGAAAGTATATCTCTCAATTTTAATATTTTATTTTTACGCTTGGTTTTTAAAGCACCAAAGCACTATTTGTATGAAAGGTGCTCTATAGATAAAGTTTATTATTATTATTTTTAATATTATTATTATACTTTGTTACATTTTTGGTTAGGACAAAGATTCTAGTAGAGGTGGCCTCTTTTACCCCGTTCCAAAAAATTGAAAAACTACCTTCAGAATACACTGACAATGACCATCTACTGTCTCCTCTAACTGTGTATTGTCATCATGCATATCTTGTGTATTATTTATTGTAGTTGGTTTTGTCATTCTGTAAAGAAGCCACCTTTCAAGGCACTATATAAAATAATGTTTGTTATTATTATTTACATTTTTCATCGTTAAATCTGGCGAAGAGTCTTAAGAGAATATCAAAGAACACGTTGCTCTTACCTTTCCATTCCAAGAAATGCCCTCAGCTCGGATTGCAGAGATTGACCTCTCTGTCTCAAATTCTGAGAAACATAGACTTGATTGAAAAATGACCATTCCCTAAGATTCACATAACATCACCAGTCAACATTTGCCACTTGACATCAATAGAAACCATAGAGTACATGACATTTCCAATCAGTTTTCTTTCAAGGTACAATACCAATCGCCTTGCCAGAAGAGTTATACTGCGGTAGATAAATATTACAAATGTCAGATACACGCAGAGTTGTTTGGATTACTATGAAAAGATTGGCAAATATATTTATGTTCATTATATTTCTTGGAGTGACAGAGCTAAAGAGAAAACAATACTTACCTTTATCTCTGCAGACAGGATCGCAAGGGATTCCCTTATACTGGGTTCCTATGTAAGAAATAATACATTATTCAAAAAACATGATATTTCTCTGTCCATTGGCAGCATGATTGTTTATCATTACAGTTTTAGTTAGCTTTAATTTTGTAAACCCCAAGTAAACATAGTTTGTGCCTTTCTCTGAACTTTTTGGCATTTCAATTCAGTTGTTTGTAAGCTTATTTTACAGTTGCTAGGTTGATGAAGTTCCTGAACTGTGCAGTATTTCTTTTGGGTTTGGTGCGAATCATATTCTAGCGGTTGGGGGAAAAAAGCACAGGTGCCATCCCACCATTAAACCCTGAAACTTACCTTAGCCGATTCTTCAACTAAACCAGACATGTTAACTAAGTGTTACAGTATGTTTCAAAGTGTGTATTTTAGCAAACACAACTGAAGTTCTGTTGTCTCCTTGGAGACACCTGGAACTGGTGTGATGCTGGTTCTATGACATCATTCGTTCTAAATGTAAATGCAGGTTTTGGCACAACATAGTAAATTGATGTAAAGTTATGGATCCATTTATGATTTTCACTCAGTTTGAAAGAGTTCCTGTCGTGTGGTTAAACTTTGTGTTACGGAGGGTTAACTGGGGTTCTGGCTACTAGTTAGGCTTGGTCATTCAGTCATCTGGTTCATGAAATAGGAAGCTAAGAGATCTGTGTTTTAGTTTTACTGTTTGTTTTTGTTCCATAGAATAAGAAATGTTTCATTAATATTAGTAATAGAGTAGCTGTTTCTCTAAACAGTGTGTGTCAGTTTGCACTGCAGGTGTGCCAGGTAGAGACCATTTAAGAACCCAAAAATATGCTGTCATTTACTGCTGTGGCTAATTTCTGTTAACCTTGTCTCTCACTCACTTTGATGAGCAAAATGTTCATACATAAAGCATACATTTCTGATTGGTCAGAAGAAGCTTCTTAACATATAAGGTATAAAGAAAGTCAGAAAGTTAGGCACTTAGGTCAGCCTTAGGCAGTTAACCAAGACCATAATCCGATAAGAAGCTATTCCCTTTCATGTTGCTAAATCACATGTAGGATACATGAGTTACACCTCCACTTAAGAGACCTTAAAGAGACCTTGGCCAGCCAGGAGTGTAGAAAACCGTAAAACAGTTCTTGAGGACCTAATTGTTAACTCTTAACAGGCAAAGGTTCCTTCAGTCCTATGAGAAATATTTTAGAATTGAACTAAAGTGTGTTTCCGATACAGGAGCATATGTCTGTCAGGGCCTGTTGGAGAGGCCCTGGATGAGAACCCCTGGCTGCAGTTCCACATCCCCCTGAAAGTAAATAGAGCCATAAGCACTGAGCTAAGGACACTGCTCCGGGACATGCTGGCTGTCGATCCTGACCAGCGACCAGAAGCCATCCAGCAGAAGAAGCAAGTCAGGCAAGCCATGGCACGAGAGAAAACATCTTTGTAGTGACTGATAGCAAGATGTCCGTGACCAAGGGCAATTCGTCTGAGTAAAGTCTGATTTCATTTTTATGTCCTGAAAGGCCACTGCCTTTGTGCTGTAGATTTCTGATTTAGACGGGCATTTCTATGGACAACTTTGACTTTTCTGTGGGTCCAATGAAAATAAGTTTTTTAACTTATTCTTTGTTACAGTTTTCGAAAGTTTAGAGACATTCACTGAGTTGACGATAAAGGAAAAGTTTCATCTTTCACCTCTTGGAAGGTAGGCCGGTCAGAGGTACAATATATGTCTTCATGTCTTCATCCTCCATGTTTGTAACTACAGGTTTCACAGTGTTGAGCTAAGACACAAAAACACCTACAAATGGCAGATCCAAATGTATAAACCTGGGCTGAAAAAGTGTGTACAGTATATACTCTGTGTAGGTCTGATAAAAGTATTCGAGTCAAAGTGTCATATGGATACAAATTCTCATGATTTTGTATTGTGTGTTTTTTCTCTGTTCTGCTTTATTGAAAGAAATCAGATGCTCTTCCTGAAACTTACCTTAGCTGATTCTTCAGCTAAACCAGACAGACTTCTGAAATTCTCAGATATTATCAAATCTTGTTGGTGCAGAGGTGGTGGAGCCCATTACCAACAGACTCACAGCTGAAATTGCTGTGAAAAGGGCTTCTACCAAATATTAACATGTGGGTGAAAATGTTTACAATTGTAATATTTCCTTTTTTCCCATTGAAAGTATAACATATGTGGTGTGAGATAGAGGTCCTCATTTAATTGCATGAAACTCTGGCACTGGCGCAACAAACTGAACAAAGTTCAAGGGGGTATACGCTTTCTGTAGACACTTTATTTCCTCTTTTTCCATAGTCTAAGAAATGATTTGGGAAACCTGTGGGACACTGGAGGTCATTATACATGAGCCTCTTTCTGCACCTTTTAAGCCATTGAAACCTAGTTGCCTTGTTACAAGGTCTAATATTACAGTAGGTGTGGTTTCCGTCTCCTAATTTCTGAGAATGATCAAATTGGGGAATAAGTTGTAGGGAATATCACTCTTGCACTTCTAAGAAAAGACTATCTCAAATGAAACTTGCTATAGAAAGACATCTTGTTGAAAAATTCTTTATTTTTTGTCATTTCTAAAGAAAAAACATTCATCAAGTCCTTCACAAATGTTTTGTTTGTGACTTTCTCTGTTGTTCCCTTTCACACTCAACTGAACTATGTGTTATGTCTTGTAAACGTAATCAAACATTTCACTTAGGTGTGTGGGTTAACACAAACCCATATTGTATGAAACATTCAGTTTTTCATTCAAGTTTTTTCTAACAATTGCATCCATGCTAGGACTACAGTAAACAACACTTTTTACTAAAGTAAATGAAATTGTTCATTAAACAAGACACATTGTTTTAAATGTATGCAATACGACGACACTAAAAACAACACTGAAACTTTTCATTGAAATACTGGACGAGATTGTGCATATTCAATGGATTTCTCCTGGTGCTTTTTTTCATCAGTCTTTTCATATTCTTGTTCTCTACTCAGGTGTCTCCTGTTCCTTTGGTGATGTCTGCTGTACACACATGGTATCATACACTTGAGCAAAGTGTGATACCACCGTTTGTTCTTCTCCTAAAATAAAGATGAACATTGACAAAAGTCAGAAGCACTCTTTTCTTTGACAGACGAACAAAACAATGCAAGAATAACCATACTCTCTGTTCCTTACTCATTTCTACCTGCCTGTTTGACCACTTTGTCTGCTTCAGTCAGGACAGGGTGCTGGGGCTGACTCTGAGCAATCTGAGAAGAGCTCTCTGTGATCTTCTCCCCTACAGTGGCTACATTGTACTCTTTTTGAAATCCAGGTATCGCCTCCGGTAAGTTCCTCGGTCCTTTTTGGGACTTGAAAGGGTAGAATCATTTTGTGACTACATTTCCTTGTCATGCACTGATATGTTCTGGTTTGTGTTCGATTACTGCAGGCGTTCAGGTACTTTCTTTTTGTTCTAGATTGGCAGTGTTTGAGATGGTAGGAACTTGTCATATTCTCAACTCTGAATGCTCTGTAAACATACTATTTTAGCAATTCTTAGAAATCTGAAAGCAGTGTTACCTGTATCATTTTTTGTCTTGGTAGTAGTATTGCAGCTCCAACATCAGCACTTAAATAATGGTTTGTGATGTTACTTGTCCTTGGAGTTAGTATACTCCTGAGAAGTCAAGAGAAATCTTACGTAAGCATTAATTATGTTTCACTTTTGAAAGCAAAGTACGTGTCAAGTACTTTGAAGGCATTTGTTGATACTTTTAAGCACTTTCGTTGATTATTATTATCCTTCAATTAGTTATTACAAGTCCAACATTCTCTACATGATCTCACTCCATATTCAGAATGTGGGAATACAATTGTTTTAAGGAAATGCCACTGAATAGATAGTAGCTGCACTCTACAAAGATGAATTTGCTAATTAATCAGTCAGGGACACAGCTTATACTTCAGTAGTCTTAGTCATGTAATGATGATTATTGTACTTTATAACTAGCAAAATCCCCATATCCTGTTCATTGCCCCTTTTTCAGTTATGTGGATTGACTTATCCCTGAAGTGGTTAATTCTCACCTTGACATCTCATAGAACAACTGAATCTCTACCAAGGGTGAATGTGTCCTTCCTCTTAATGTCTAAAAGAAAAGGTTAAAATTCCCTGAAGCAAAATGCAACAACCCAAAGTGTTGGGGAGGTCGTTTCCACAGTTATTTCATATGACAGTGCTTGGAGTGAAACTACATGACCATGGTGAAGAAGAAAAAACACTTTACCTTGTTCCTCCTGACTGATGTCCTTATGCGTGTTTTGCACAGTTGAGCGTTTTGTGTCTTGTCGTCTGTGTAGGCAACAGCCCTCTTCCCTGGGATAGAACTAGATGATATTTAGACACGTTAATTTGACTTCTCCATTGCTCACATTGATGTGGATATGATTATAATGCTCTGTTTTGTGGGCTTCCCAAGAAAACAATAAATCCCTTACTACTTGTTCGAAATGCAGTAGCACAGATCCTAACAAATACAAGAAAGAGAATATCATTCCTGTTTTGAAAAAACTTCACTGGTCACCTGTATTATCTAGGATAAATTTGAAAGTTCTTTTACTTGTTTTTAAAGCTTTAAGCGACCTAGCACGTCTGTACCTTACTGAATGTCTGTCTTCATATGTTCCTATACGTGACCTGAGATCTGCACATACTGGCCTACTGCAAATACCACATGTGAAATGCAGAAAGAGTGGAGAGGCTGCTTTTTGTTTTTATGCTTCCAAATTATGAAACTCACTTCCACTTTTTATTAGGCAGTCAAGCTCGGTACATTGTTTTAAAAAACATTTGAAAATGTTGCTTTTAGTTAAAGTGGTTCTTTGTTCTTTCTATTTCTGTTTCTTTTTTTATTTCTCTTTAATTGTTCTTATTTTATTATGACTTTCCTAATTTTTATTTATTTAATTGACATGTATGTTGCTTTACTGTATTGCTGTATTTTCCTTTACAACTGAAAGTATATCTCTCAATTTTAATATTTTATTTTTACGCTTGGTTTTTAAAGCACCAAAGCACTATTTGTATGAAAGGTGGTCTATAGATAAAGTTTATTATTATTATTTTTAATATTATTATTATACTTTGTTACATTTTTGGTTAGGACAAAGATTCTAGTAGAGGTGGCCTCTTTTACCCCGTTCCAAAAAATTGGAAAACTACCTTCAGAATACACTGACAATGACCATCTACTGTCTCCTCTAACTGTGTATTGTCATCATGCATATCTTGTGTATTATTTATTGTAGTTGGTTTTGTCATTCTGTAAAGAAGCCACCTTTCAAGGCACTATATAAAATAATGTTTATTATTATTTACATTTTTCATAGTTAAATCTGGCGAAGAGTCTTAAGAGAATATCAAAGAACACGTTGCTCTTACCTTTCCATTCCAAGAAATGCCCTCAGCTCGGATTGCAGAGATTGACCTCTCTGTCTCAAATTCTGAGAAGCATAGACTCGATTGAAAAATGACCATTCCCTAAGATTCACATAACATCACCAGTCAACATTTGCCACTTGACATCAATAGAAACCATAGAGTACATGACATTTCCAATCAGTTTTCTTTCAAGGTACAATACCAATCGCCTTGCCAGAAGAGTTATACTGCGGTAGATAAATATTACAAATGTCAGATACACGCAGAGTTGTTTGGATTACTATGAAAAGATTGGCAAATATATTTATGTTCATTATATTTCTTGGAGTGACAGAGCTAAAGAGAAAACAATACTTACCTTTATCTCTGCAGACAGGATCGCAAGGGATTCCCTTATACTGGGTTCCTATGTAAGAAATAATACATTATTCAAAAAACATGATATTTCTCTGTCCATTGGCAGCATGATTGTTTATCATTACAGTTTTAGTTAGCTTTAATTTTGTAAACCCCAAGTAAACATAGTTTGTGCCTTTCTCTGAACTTTTTGGCATTTCAATTCAGTTGTTTGTAAGCTTATTTTACAGTTGCTAGGTTGATGAAGTTCCTGAACTGTGCAGTATTTCTTTTAGGTTTGGTGCGAATCATATTCTAGCGGTTGGGGGAAAAAAGCACAGGTGCCATCCCACCATTAAACCCTGAAACTTACCTTAGCCGATTCTTCAACTAAACCAGACATGTTAACTAAGTGTTACAGTATGTTTCAAAGTGTGTATTTTAGCAAACACAACTGAAGTTCTGTTGTCTCCTTGGAGACACCTGGAACTGGTGTGATGCTGGTTCTATGACATCATTCGTTCTAAATGTAAATGCAGGTTTTGGCACAACATAGTAAATTGATGTAAAGTTATGGATCCATTTATGATTTTCACTCAGTTTGAAAGAGTTCCTGTCGTGTGGTTAAACTTTGTGTTACGGAGGGTTAACTGGGGTTCTGGCTACTAGTTAGGCTTGGTCATTCAGTCATCTGGTTCATGAAATAGGAAGCTAAGCGATCTGTGTTTTAGTTTTACTGTTTGTTTTTGTTCCATAGAATAAGAAATGTTTCATTAATATTAGTAATAGAGTAGCTGTTTCTCTAAACAGTGTGTGTCAGTTTGCACTGCAGGTGTGCCAGGTAGAGACCATTTAAGAACCCAAAAATATGCTGTCATTTCCTGCCGTGGCTAATTTCTGTTAACCTTGTCTCTCACTCACTTTGATGAGCAAAATGTTCATACATAAAGCATACATTTCTGATTGGTCAGAAGAAGCTTCTTAACATATAAGGTATAAAGAAAGTCAGAAAGTTAGGCACTTAGGTCAGCCTTAGGCAGTTAACCAAGACCATAATCCGATAAGAAGCTATTCCCTTTCATGTTGCTAAATCACATGTAGGATACATGAGTTACACCTCCACTTAAGAGACCTTAAAGAGACCTTGGCCAGCCAGGAGTGTAGAAAACCGTAAAACAGTTCTTGAGGACCTAATTGTTAACTCTTAAGAGGCAAAGGTTCCTTCAGTCCTATGAGAAATATTTTAGAATTGAACTAAAGTGTGTTTCCGATACAGGAGCATATGTCTGTCAGGGCCTGTTGGAGAGGCCCTGGATGAGAACCCCTGGCTGCAGTTCCACATCCCCCTGAAAGTAAATAGAGCCATAAGCACTGAGCTAAGGACACTGCTCCAGGACATGCTGGCTGTCGATCCTGACCAGCGACCAGAAGCCATCCAGCAGAAGAAGCAAGTCAGGCAAGCCATGGCACGAGAGAAAACATCTTTGTAGTGACTGATAGCAAGATGTCCGTGACCAAGGGCAATTCGTCTGAGTAAAGTCTGATTTCATTTTTATGTCCCGGAAGGCCACTGCCTTTGTGCTGTAGATTTCTGATTTAGACGGGCATTTCTATGGACAACTTTGACTTTTCTGTGGGTCCAATGAAAATAAGTTTTTTAACTTATTCTTTGTTACAGTTTTCGAAAGTTTAAAGACATTCACTGAGTTGACGATAAAGGAAAAGTTTCATCTTTCACCTCTTGGAAGGTAGGCCGGTCAGAGGTACAATATATGTCTTCATGTCTTCATCCTCCATGTTTGTAACTACAGGTTTCACAGTGTTGAGCTAAGACACAAAAACACCTACAAATGGCAGATCCAAATGTATAAACCTGGGCTGAAAAAGTGTGTACAGTATATACTCTGTGTAGGTCTGATAAAAGTATTCGAGTCAAAGTGTCATATGGATACAAATTCTCATGATTTTGTATTGTGTGTTTTTTCTCTGTTCTGCTTTATTGAAAGAAATCAGATGCTCTTCCTGAAACTTACCTTAGCTGATTCTTCAGCTAAACCAGACACTTCTGAAATTCTCAAATATTATCAAATCTTGTTGGTGCAGAGGTGGTTGAGCCCATTACCAACAGACTCACAGCTGAAATTGCTGTGAAAAGGGCTTCTACCAAATATTAACATGTGGGTGAAAATGTATACAATTGTAATATTTCCTTTTTTCCCATTGAAAGTATAACATATGTGGTGTGAGATAGAGGTCCTCATTTAATTGCATGAAACTCTGGCACTGGCGCAACAAACTGAACAAAGTTCAAGGGGGTATACGCTTTCTGTAGACACTTTATTTCCTCTTTTTCCATAGTCTAAGAAATGATTTGGGAAACCTGTGGGACACTGGAGGTCATTATACATGAGCCTCTTTCTGCACCTTTTAAGCCATTGAAACCTAGTTGCCTTGTTACAAGGTCTAATATTACAGTAGGTGTGGTTTCCGTCTCCTAATTTCTGAGAATGATCAAATTGGGGAATAAGTTGTAGGGAATACCACTCTTGCACTTCTAAGAAAAGACTATCTCAAATGAAACTCGCTATAGAAAGACATCTTGTTGAAAAATTCTTTATTTTTTGTCATTTCTAAAGAAAAAACATTCAAGTCCTTCACAAATGTTTTGTTTGTGACTTTCTCTGTTGTTCCCTTTCACACTCAACTGAACTATGTGTTATGTCTTGTAAACGTAATCAAACATTTCACTTAGGTGTGTGGGTTAACACAAACCCATATTGTATGAAACATTCAGTTTTTCATTCAAGTTTTTTCTAACAATTGCATCCATGCTAGGACTACAGTAAACAACACTTTTTACTAAAGTAAATCAAATTGTTCATTAAACAAGACACATTGTTTTAAATGTATGCAATACGACGACACTAAAAACATCACTGAAACTTTTCATTGAAATACTGGACGAGATTGTGCATATTCAATGGATTTCTCCTGGTGCTTTTTTTCATCAGGCTTTTCATATTCTTGTTCTCTACTCAGGTGTCTCCTGTTCCTTTGGTGATGTCTGCTGTACACACATGGTATCATACACTTGAGCAAAGTGTGATACCACCGTTTGTTCTTCTCCTAAAATAAAGATGAACATTGACAAAAGTCAGAAGCACTCTTTTCTTTGACAGACGAACAAAACAATGCAAGAATAACCATACTCTCTGTTCCTTACTCATTTCTACCTGCCTGTTTGACCACTTTGTCTGCTTCAGTCAGGACAGGGTGCTGGGGCTGACTCTGAGCAATCTGAGAAGAGCTCTCTGTGATCTTCTCCCCTACAGTGGCTACATTGTACTCTGTTTGAAATCCAGGTATCGCCTCCGGTAAGTTCCTCGGTCCTTTTTGGGACTTGAAAGGGTAGAATCATTTTGTGACTACATTTCCTTGTCATGCACTGATATGTTCTGGTTTGTGTTCCATTACTGTAGGCGTTCAAGTACTTTCTTTTTGTTCTAGATTGGCAGTGTTTGAGATGGTAGGAACTTGTCATATTCTCAACTCTGAATGCTCTGTAAACATACTATTTTAGCAATTCTTAGAAATCTGAAAGCAGTGTTACCTGTATCATTTTTTGTCTTGGTAGTAGTATTGCAGCTCCAACATCAGCACTTAAATAATGGTTTGTGATGTTACTTGTCCTTGGAGTTAGTATACTCCTGAGAAGTCAAGAGAAATCTTACGTAAGCATTAATTATGTTTCACTTTTGAAAGCAAAGTACGTGTCAAGTACTTTGAAGGCATTTGTTGATACTTTTAAGCACTTTCGTTGATTATTATTATCCTTCAATTAGTTATTACAAGTCCAACATTCTCTACATGATCTCACTCCATATTCAGAATGTGGGAATACAATTGTTTTAAGGAAATGCCACTGAATAGATAGTAGCTGCACTCTACAAAGATGAATTTGCTAATTAATCAGTCAGGGACACAGCTTATACTTCAGTAGTCTTAGATCATGTAATGATGATTATTGTACTTTATAACTAGCAAAATCCCCATATCCTGTTCATTGCCCCTTTTTCAGTTATGTGGATTGACTTATCCCTGAAGTGGTTAATTCTCACCTTGACATCTCATAGAACAACTGAATCTCTACCAAGGGTGAATGTGTCCTTCCTCTTAATGTCTAAAAGAAAAGGTTAAAATTCATTGAAGCAAAATGCAACAACCCAAAATGTTGGGGAGGTCGTTTCCACAGTTATTTCATATGACAGTGCTTGGAGTGAAACTACATGACCATGGTGAAGAAGAAAAAACACTTTACCTTGTTCCTCCTGACTGATGTCCTTATGCGTGTTTTGCACAGTTGAGCGTTTTGTGTCTTGTCGTCTGTGTAGGCAACAGCCCTCTTCCCTGGGATAGAACTAGATGATATTTAGACTCGTTAATTTGACTTCTCCATTGCTCACATTGATGTGGATATGATTATAATGCTCTGTTTTGTGGGCTTCCCAAGAAAACAATAAATCCCTTACTACTTGTTCGAAATGCAGTAGCACAGATCCTAACAAATACAAGAAAGAGAATATCATTCCTGTTTTGAAAAAACTTCACTGGTCACCTGTATTATCTAGGATACATTTGAAAGTTCTTTTACTTGTTTTTAAAGCTTTAAGCGACCTAGCACGTCTGTACCTTACTGAATGTCTGTCTTCATATGTTCCTATACGTGACCTGAGATCTGCACATACTGGCCTACTGCAAATACCACATGTGAAATGCAGAAAGAGTGGAGAGGCTGCTTTTTGTTTTTATGCTTCTAAATTATGAAACTCACTTCCACTTTTTATTAGGCAGTCAAGCTCGGTACATTGTTTTAAAAAACATTTGAAAATGTTGCTTTTAGTTAAAGTGGTTCTTTGTTCTTTCTATTTCTGTTTCTTTTTTTAGTTCTCTTTAATTGTTCTTATTTTATTACGACTTTCCTAATTTTTATTTATTTAATTGACATGTATGTTGCTTTACTGTATTGCTGTATTTTCCTTTACAACTGAAAGTATATCTCTCAATTTTAATATTTTATTTTTACGCTTGGTTTTTAAAGCACCAAAGCACTATTTGTATGAAAGGTGCTCTATAGATAAAGTTTATTATTATTATTTTTAATATTATTATTATTATACTTTGTTACATTTTTGGTTAGGACAAAGATTCTAGTAGAGGTGGCCTCTTTTACCCCGTTCCAAAAAATTGGAAAACTACCTTCAGAATACACTGACAATGACCATCTACTGTCTCCTCTAACTGTGTATTGTCATCATGCATATCTTGTGTATTATTTATTGTAGTTGGTTTTGTCATTCTGTAAAGAAGCCACCTTTCAAGGCACTATATAAAATAATGTTTGTTATTATTATTTACATTTTTCATCGTAAAATCTGGCGAAGAGTCTTAAGAGAATATCAAAGAACACGTTGCTCTTACCTTTCCATTCCAAGAAATGCCCTCAGCTCGGATTGCAGAGATTGACCTCTCTGTCTCAAATTCTGAGAAACATAGACTCGATTGAAAAATGACCATTTCCTAAGATTCACATAACATCACCAGTCAACATTTGCCACTTGACATCAATAGAAACCATAGAGTACATGACATTTCCAATCAGTTTTCTTTCAAGGTACAATACCAATCGCCTTGCCAGAAGAGTTATACTGCGGTAGATAAATATTACAAATGTCAGATACACGCAGAGTTGTTTGGATTACTATGAAAAGATTGGCAAATATATTTATGTTCATTATATTTCTTGGAGTGACAGAGCTAAAGAGAAAACAATACTTACCTTTATCTCTGCAGACAGGATCGCAAGGGATTCCCTTATACTGGGTTCCTATGTAAGAAATAATACATTATTCAAAAAACATGATATTTCTCTGTCCATTGGCAGCATGATTGTTTATCATTACAGTTTTAGTTAGCTTTAATTTTGTAAACCCCAAGTAAACATAGTTTGTGCCTTTCTCTGAACTTTTTGGCATTTCAATTCAGTTGTTTGTAAGCTTATTTTACAGTTGCTAGGTTGATGAAGTTCCTGAACTGTGCAGTATTTCTTTTGGGTTTGGTGCGAATCATATTCTAGCGGTTGGGGGAAACAAGCACAGGTGCCATCCCACCATTAAACCCTGAAACTTACCTTAGCCGATTCTTCAACTAAACCAGACATGTTAACTAAGTGTTACAGTATGTTTCAAAGTGTGTATTTTAGCAAACACAACTGAAGTTCTGTTGTCTCCTTGGAGACACCTGGAACTGGTGTGATGCTGGTTCTATGACATCATTCGTTCTAAATGTAAATGCAGGTATTGGCACAACATAGTAAATTGATGTAAAGTTATGGATCCATTTATGATTTTCACTCAGTTTGAAAGAGTTCCTGTCGTGTGGTTAAACTTTGTGTTACGGAGGGTTAACTGGGGTTCTGGCTACTAGTTAGGCTTGGTCATTCAGTCATCTGGTTCATGAAATAGGAAGCTAAGAGATCTGTGTTTTAGTTTTACTGTTTGTTTTTGTTCCATAGAATAAGAAATGTTTCATTAATATTAGTAATAGAGTAGCTGTTTCTCTAAACAGTGTGTGTCAGTTTGCACTGCAGGTGTGCCAGGTAGAGACCATTTAAGAACCCAAAAATATGCTGTCATTTACTGCCGTGGCTAATTTCTGTTAACCTTGTCTCTCACTCACTTTGATGAGCAAAATGTTCATACATAAAGCATACATTTCTGATTGGTCAGAAGAAGCTTCTTAACATATAAGGTATAAAGAAAGTCAGAAAGTTAGGCACTTAGGTCAGCCTTAGGCAGTTAACCAAGACCATAATCCGATAAGAAGCTATTCCCTTTCATGTTGCTAAATCACATGTAGGATACATGAGTTACACCTCCACTTAAGAGACCTTAAAGAGACCTTGGCCAGCCAGGAGTGTAGAAAACCGTAAAACAGTTCTTGAGGACCTAATTGTTAACTCTTAACAGGCAAAGAACTTGAACTTGAACTTGAACTTTATTGCCATATGTAACCGGTACTGGTACAATGGAATTCTTACTTACAGAAAGTCTCTCGATTGTAAAACAAGTGTAAAAACAAAACAAAGTGCAAACAGTGCATCAAGACAATGTGCAAACAATAGACAATGTGCAAGTAAACATGCAGGCAGTTTGAATGTAAACAATACAGACATGTAAACAATGACTGGAGACGTACAATAAATAAATTACAATGAGGTAGATGGTGATGGTGTGGGTGTGGTCCGAGGGGGATGGCTAAATGTGTTCGCCAGTCTCACTGCTTGTGGATAGAAGCTATTGAAGAATCTAGTGGTAAGTGTCCATATGCTCTTATATCTCTTGCCTGAGGGCAGTGGGGTGAAGAGCTCATGCCCGGGGTGGTGACTGTCCTCTGTGATGGCCAGAATTCTACCACGGCAGCGGTCCTCATAGAGCTGTTTAATCTCGGTGAGACCGCAGCCAATGATCTTCTGGGCCATATTGACCATTCTCTGCAGTGCCTTTCTTTCTCGCGAAGAGGTGTTGCCATACCACACGGTGATCCCGTTGGTGAGGACGCTCTCGATAGTGCAGCGGTAGAAGTTCACCAACACATGTATTGGCATCCCCCATCGCTTGAGGCACCTTAAGAAATAGAGGCGCTGCTGAGCCTTCTTCATGATAGAGTCAGTGTTCACAGTCCAGGTTAGATCTTTAGAGATGTGAATCTTTAGAAAGGTTCCTTCAGTCCTATGAGAAATATTTTAGAATTGAACTAAAGTGTGTTTCCGATACAGGAGCATATGTCTGTCAGGGCCTGTTGGAGAGGCCCTGGATGAGAACCCCTGGCTGCAGTTCCACATCCCCCTGAAAGTAAATAGAGCCATAAACACGGAGCTAAGGACACTGCTCCAGGACATGCAGGCTGTCGATCCTGACCAGCGACCAGAAGCCATCCAGCAGAAGAAGCAAGTCAGGCAAGCCATGGCACGAGAGAAAACATCTTTGTAGTGACTGATAGCAAGATGTCCGTGACCAAGGGCAATTCGTCTGAGTAAAGTCTGATTTCATTTTTATGTCCCGAAAGGCCACTGCCTCTGTGCTGTAGATTTCTGATTTAGACGGGCATTTCTATGGACAACTTTGACTTTTCTGTGGGTCCAATGAAAATAAGTTTTTTAACTTATTCTTTGTTACAGTTTTCGAAAGTTTAGAGACATTCACTGAGTTGACGATAAAGGAAAAGTTTCATCTTTCACCTCTTGGAAGGTAGGCCGGTCAGAGGTACAATATATGTCTTCATGTCTTCATCCTCCATGTTTGTAACTATAGGTTTCACAGTGTTGAGCTAAGACACAAAAACACCTACAAATGGCAGATCCAAATGTATAAACCTGGGCTGAAAAAGTGTGTACAGTATATACTCTGTGTAGGTCTGATAAAAGTATTCGAGTCAAAGTGTCATATGGATACAAATTCTCATGATTTTGTATTGTGTGTTTTTTCTCTGTTCTGCTTTATTGAAAGAAATCAGATGCTCTTCCTGAAACTTACCTTAGCTGATTCTTCAGCTAAACCAGACAGACTTCTGAAATTCTCAAATATTATCAAATCTTGTTGGTGCAGAGGTGGTTGAGCCCATTACCAACAGACTCACAGCTGAAATTGCTGTGAAAAGGGCTTCTACCAAATATTAACATGTGGGTGAAAATGTATACAATTGTAATATTTCCTTTTTTCCCATTGAAAGTATAACATATGTGGTGTGAGATAGAGGTCCTCATTTAATTGCATGAAACTCTGGCACTGGCGCAACAAACTGAACAAAGTTCAAGGGGGTATACGCTTTCTGTAGACACTTTATTTCCTCTTTTTCCATACTCTAAGAAATGATTTGGGAAACCTGTGGGACACTGGAGGTCATTATACATGAGCCTCTTTCTGCACCTTTTAAGCCATTGAAACCTAGTTGCCTTGTTACAAGGTCTAATATTACAGTAGGTGTGGTTTCCGTCTCCTAATTTCTGAGAATGATCAAATTGGGGAATAAGTTGTAGGGAATACCACTCTTGCACTTCTAAGAAAAGACTATCTCAAATGAAACTCGCTATAGAAAGACATCTTGTTGAAAAATTCTTTATTTTTTGTCATTTCTAAAGAAAAAACATTCAAGTCCTTCACAAATGTTTTGTTTGTGACTTTCTCTGTTGTTCCCTTTCACACTCAACTGAACTATGTGTTATGTCTTGTAAACGTAATCAAACATTTCACTTAGGTGTGTGGGTTAACACAAACCCATATTGTATGAAACATTCAGTTTTTCATTCACGTTTTTTCTAACAATTGCATCCATGCTAGGACTACGGTAAACAACACTTTTTACTAAAGTAAATGAAATTGTTAATTAAACAAGACACATTGTTTTAAATGTATGCAATACGACGACACTAAAAACAACACTGAAACTTTTCATTGAAATACTGGACGAGATTGTGCATATTCAATGGATTTCTCCTGGTGCTTTTTTTCATCAGTCTTTTCATATTCTTGTTCTCTACTCAGGTGTCTCCTGTTCCTTTGGTGATGTCTGCTGTACACACATGGTATCATACACTTGAGCAAAGTGTGATACCACCGTTTGTTCTTCTCCTAAAATAAAGATGAACATTGACAAAAGTCAGAAGCACTCTTTTCTTTGACAGACGAACAAAACAATGCAAGAATAACCATACTCTCTGTTCCTTACTCATTTCTACCTGCCTGTTTGACCACTTTGTCTGCTTCAGTCAGGACAGGGTGCTGGGGCTGACTCTGAGCAATCTGAGAAGAGCTCTCTGTGATCTTCTCCCCTACAGTGGCTACATTGTACTCTGTTTGAAATCCAGGTATCGCCTCCGGTAAGTTCCTCGGTCCTTTTTGGGACTTGAAAGGGTAGAATCATTTTGTGACTACATTTCCTTGTCATGCACTGATATGTTCTGGTTTGTGTTCCATTACTGTAGGCGTTCAAGTACTTTCTTTTTGTTCTAGATTGGCAGTGTTTGAGATGGTAGGAACTTGTCATATTCTCAACTCTGAATGCTCTGTAAACATACTATTTTAGCAATTCTTAGAAATCTGAAAGCAGTGTTACCTGTATCATTTTTTGTCTTGGTAGTAGTATTGCAGCTCCAACATCAGCACTTAAATAATGGTTTGTGATGTTACTTGTCCTTGGAGTTAGTATACTCCTGAGAAGTCAAGAGAAATCTTACGTAAGCATTAATTATGTTTCACTTTTGAAAGCAAAGTACGTGTCAAGTACTTTGAAGGCATTTGTTGATACTTTTAAGCACTTTCGTTGATTATTATTATCTTTCAATTAGTTATTACAAGTCCAACATTCTTTACATGATCTCACTCCATATTCAGAATGTGGGAATACAATTGTTTTAAGGAAATGCCACTGAATAGATAGTAGCTGCACTCTACAAAGATGAATTTGCTAATTAATCAGTCAGGGACACAGCTTATACTTCAGTAGTCTTAGATCATGTAATGATGATTATTGTACTTTATAACTAGCAAAATCCCCATATCCTGTTCATTGCCCCTTTTTCAGTTATGTGGATTGACTTATCCCTGAAGTGGTTAATTCTCACCTTGACATCTCATAGAACAACTGAATCTCTACCAAGGGTGAATGTGTCCTTCCTCTTAATGTCTAAAAGAAAAGGTTAAAATTCATTGAAGCAAAATGCAACAACCCAAAATGTTGGGGAGGTCGTTTCCACAGTTATTTCATATGACAGTGCTTGGAGTGAAACTACATGACCATGGTGAAGAAGAAAAAACACTTTACCTTGTTCCTCCTGACTGATGTCCTTATGCGTGTTTTGCACAGTTGAGCGTTTTGTGTCTTGTCGTCTGTGTAGGCAACAGCCCTCTTCCCTGGGATAGAACTAGATGATATTTAGACACGTTAATTTGACTTCTCCATTGCTCACATTGATGTGGATATGATTATAATGCTCTGTTTTGTGGGCTTCCCAAGAAAACAATAAATCCCTTACTACTTGTTCGAAATGCAGTAGCACAGATCCTAACAAATACAAGAAAGAGAATATCATTCCTGTTTTGAAAAAACTTCACTGGTCACCTGTATTATCTAGGATAAATTTGAAAGTTCTTTTACTTGTTTTTAAAGCTTTAAGCGACCTAGCACGTCTGTACCTTACTTAATGTCTGTCATCATATGTTCCTATACGTGACCTGAGATCTGCACATACTGGCCTACTGCAAATACCACATGTGAAATGCAGAAAGAGTGGAGAGGCTGCTTTTTGTTTTTATGCTTCTAAATTATGAAACTCACTTCCACTTTTTATTAGGCAGTCAAGCTCGGTACATTGTTTTAAAAAACATTTGAAAATGTTGCTTTTAGTTAAAGTGGTTCTTTGTTCTTTTTATTTCTGTTTCTTTTTTTAGTTCTCTTTAATTGTTCTTATTTTATTACGACTTTCCTAATTTTTATTTATTTAATTGACATGTATGTTGCTTTACTGTATTGCTGTATTTTCCTTTACAACTGAAAGTATATCTCTCAATTTTAATATTTTATTTTTACGCTTGGTTTTTAAAGCACCAAAGCACTATTTGTATGAAAGGTGCTCTATAGATAAAGTTTATTATTATTCTTTTTAATATTATTATTATTATACTTTGTTACATTTTTGGTTAGGACAAAGATTCTAGTAGAGGTGGCCTCTTTTACCCCGTTCCAAAAAATTGGAAAACTACCTTCAGAATACACTGACAATGACCATCTACTGTCTCCTCTAACTGTGTATTGTCATCATGCATATCTTGTGTATTATTTATTGTAGTTGGTTTTGTCATTCTGTAAAGAAGCCACCTTTCAAGGCACTATATAAAATAATGTTTGTTATTATTATTTACATTTTTCATCGTTAAATCTGGCGAAGAGTCTTAAGAGAATATCAAAGAACACGTTGCTCTTACCTTTCCATTCCAAGAAATGCCCTCAGCTCGGATTGCAGAGATTGACCTCTCTGTCTCAAATTCTGAGAAACATAGACTCGATTGAAAAATGACCATTTCCTAAGATTCACATAACATCACCAGTCAACATTTGCCACTTGACATCAATAGAAACCATAGAGTACATGACATTTCCAATCAGTTTTCTTTTAAGGTACAATACCAATCGCCTTGCCAGAAGAGTTATACTGTGGTAGATAAATATTACAAATGTCAGATACACGCAGAGTTGTTTGGATTACTATGAAAAGATTGGCAAATATATTTATGTTCATTATATTTCTTGGAGTGACAGAGCTAAAGAGAAAACAATACTTACCTTTATCTCTGCAGACAGGATCGCAAGGGATTCCCTTATACTGGGTTCCTATGTAAGAAATAATACATTATTCAAAAAACATGATATTTCTCTGTCCATTGGCAGCATGATTGTTTATCATTACAGTTTTAGTTAGCTTTAATTTTGTAAACCCCAAGTAAACATAGTTTGTGCCTTTCTCTGAACTTTTTGGCATTTCAATTCAGTTGTTTGTAAGCTTATTTTACAGTTGCTAGGTTGATGAAGTTCCTGAACTGTGCAGTATTTCTTTTGGGTTTGGTGCGAATCATATTCTAGCGGTTGGGGGAAAAAAGCACAGGTGCCATCCCACCATTAAACCCTGAAACTTACCTTAGCCGATTCTTCAACTAAACCAGACATGTTAACTAAGTGTTACAGTATGTTTCAAAGTGTGTATTTTAGCAAACACAACTGAAGTTCTGTTGCCTCCTTGGACACTCCCTGAGTTGTTTGGATTACTGTGAAAAGATTGGCAAAATATATTTATGTTCATTATATTTCTTGGAGTGATATATACACTTAGCACAGTTCATCCTGCTACCAACATTGAATAAAAAAAATCTTATGATTTCTATATTTATGTCTTTATTTAGTGGTTTCATTAGTGACAAAGGCTAAACTTTCTTGGAAAAATGTATTTTATGTGTTGCGGAAAAAACTGACTTGCTTTAACAAAGTATGTTTACAAATCCTTTCACCTGCAATCTACCTGAATGCCCAACTATCTGAGAAGCCCTCCATGAAACCATGGTTGCTATTAATTCATTTAGGGCTCATTGACAGAATTGCTGTTTTTTATGCATGCTAATTTTCTGATTCCTCACTCTGTTTCATGTTTATAGATAAGACTTTATTGATCGCGAAGGGAAATTGATGTACATGATGAACATGTTTGCATGTTCTTTTGTAACATACACCTTTTTGTGATTTTTTTGTATATCTAAGCAAGTGTTCCTGCATCCCTCTTCTGCACTATAGGCATGGCTTTTTTTCTGTGTGCTCCATTTCTAAAACTTTTTGCTCATGTGCATTTTTGTATTTTTTTACACCTCTAGCACTTTAACGTCCTGAATTTTCATTTGCCTTAATTTGTAGAATGAATTTGACTTTTAGCCTTAAAAATCTTAAGTTTTCACTATCACTAATTTGATTCTCAAAAATTACTGTAGTTTGCTTGACTGGAAAAAAATGCGTCTTTTACAAAGACGGTCAATGAAAAAAAGAATGTGGACCAGGGCAATACTTTGAGTTTACACTTACAGCTTGTCCAAGGTCATTCATTATTAATACTATTAGTTATATCTTCGTTAAAGACTTTGATGGCGACAGCTCAAACATGAGAGGTTGAGCTTTATTAGCTCCACCTTGCGGAAATTCCGGATACTATTATTTTGCTTGTCGTATTATAGGAGAATTTACGGTAACTCGCGGTATTTACCGGTAACTCGCGGTATTTACCGGTAGCTTGCGGTAGATTGCGTACAGCGTACCAGAAAATAATGCGGTATCGCCTGCGCATTTTGAATGGCTGCATCTGTATTAATTTGTTTGGTGCGAGTAAGGTTTTTTTCCCCCAACAACTTTCCAGAGGAGCTGTAAATATTTTAAATAAATACACACAGTATTGCTCATAAGGTCTGCTATTTGATGTCCAGTTATTTAGATGCAAACATCTTATTTTATCTCAGCTTTTCAGCTGAGATACACAGATCATACATAAACAATGCAGTAAAAAAATGTCTCATCAAGTATTTAATCATTAGGTATAACAGTTTCCCTTTAGGCCTCTGAAAACACCACCTTCTACCTTGTGAATACCAGTACCTCCTAATTGTCTTAAGGCTTTATTTAAAAAATTAAAAAAAAAACTGATGTGCTGAAACAGTACAATTAAACACGCTCTGCAGAAAAGGGGATGGTTGTTAGGTCAGCTTCAGTTTTACAGGTACAGTACACATTTGATTTCATTTAAATTATGAGTTACCCTGTATCTGCAGGACTCAAGAGGCTCTCAGTCATGTCACTTTGCAGTTGATTTCTTCTAGAGGTTCCTAGATTCTTATTGTAAATAAAAGGAACAGCATACAGTGGGACGTTTTCAAAAACGGAGAACAAATTTCAACACCCGACTGCACCGAGCACACAAATATTGGTTCTAGGCTCCTGAATCACCTTTGGTCCCTGGATCATTGCTTTTAACCATTTACACAAGGTTTTTACTGTAAAGCACTTTCACAGCTCAACATAAATGGACCTTCTGGGGCACAGGCTTTAAAGGAGCTTTTTAAAAAAAAAAGACTTTGCCTTTCCTGTTATAAGCTATTCTTTTAGCATATGACAAGCATGCCTTTATTATGGCGATATCCTCCTAAACATTGGAGAAATAACTTTGTTAGGATCTGAGCTACTGCATTTCGAACAAGTAGTAAGGGATTTATTGTTTTCTTGGGAAGCCCACAAAACGGAGCATTACAATCATATCCACATCAATGTGAGCGATGGAGAAGTCAAATAACGTGTCTAAATATCATCTAGTTCTATCCCAGGGAAGAGGGCTGTTGCCTTCACAGACGACAAGACAAGACGACTTAGACATTAAGAGGAAGGACACATTCACCCTTGGTAGAGATTCAGTTGTTCTATGAGATGTCAAGGTGAGAATTAACCACTTCAGGCATAATTCAATTCACATGACTGAAAAAGGGGCAATGAACAGGATATGGGGATTTTGCTAGTTATAAACTACAATAATCATCATTAAATGATCTAAGACTACTGAAGTATAAGCTGTGTCCCTGACTGATTAATTAGCAAATTCATCTTTGTAGAGTGCAGCTACTATCTATTCAGTGGCATTTCCTTAAAACAACTGTATTCCCACATTCTGAATATGGAGTGAGATAATGTAGAGAATGTTGGACTTGTAATAACTAATTGAAGGATAATAATAATCAACGAAAGTGCTTAAAAGTATCAACAAATGCCTTCAAAGTACTTGACACGTACTTTGCTTTCAAAAGTGAAACATAATTAATGCTTACGTAAGATTTCTCTTGACTTCTCAGGAGTATACTCCAAGGACAAGTAACATCACAAACCATTATTTAAGTGCTGATGTTGGAGCTGCAATACTATTACCAAGACAAAAAATGATACAGGTAACACTGCTTTCAGATTTCTTAGAATTGCTAAAATAGAATGTTTACAGAGCATTCAGAGTCTCATAGAGAAAATAAGTTGAGAA
The DNA here is from genome assembly GCF_040954835.1 of Lepisosteus oculatus. NCBI lineage: Eukaryota > Metazoa > Chordata > Actinopteri > Semionotiformes > Lepisosteidae > Lepisosteus > Lepisosteus oculatus. Next base: position 1,233,035 of record NW_027168053.1, on the reverse strand, counting down.
AACGACAAGTTCCTACCATCTCAAACACTGCCAATCTAGAACAAAAAGAAAGCACTTGAACGCCTGCAGTAATCGAATACAAACCAGAACATATCAGTGCATGACAATGAAATGTAGTCACAAAATGATTCTACCCTTTCAAGTCCCAAAAAGGACCGAGGAACTTACCGGAGGCGATACCTGGATTTCAAACAGAGTACAGTAGCCACTTTAGGGGAGAAGATCACAGCGAGCTCTTCTCAGATTGCTCAGAGTCAGCCCCAGCACCCTGTCCTGACTGAAGCAGACAAAGTGGTCAAACAGGTAGGTAGAAATGAGTAAGGAACAGAGAGTATGGTTATTCTTGCATTGTTTTGTTCGTCTGTCAAAGAAAAGAGTGCTTCTGACTTTTGTCAATGTTCATCTTTAATTTAGGAGAAGAACAAACGGTGGTATCACACTTTGCTCAAGTGTATGATACCATGTGTGTACAGTAGACATCACCAAAGGAACAGGAGACACCTGAGTAGAGAACAAGAATATGAATAGACTGATGAAAGAAAGCACCAGGAGAAATCCATTGAATATGCACAATCTCGTACAGTATTTCAATGAAAAGTTTCAGTGTTGTTTTTAGTGTCATCGTATTGCATACATTTAAAACAATGTGTCTTGTTTAATGAACAATTTCATTTACTTTAGTAAAATGTGTTGTTTACTGTAGTCCTAGCATGGATGCAATTGTTAGAAAAAACTTGAATGAAAAACTGAATGTTTCATACAATATGGGTTTGTGTTAACCCACACACCTAAGTGAAATGTTTGATTACGTTTACAAGACATAACACATAGTTCAGTTGAGTGTGAAAGGGAACAACAGAGAAAGTCACAAACAAAACATTTGTGAAGGACTTGATGAATGTTTTTTCTTTAGAAATGACAAAAAATAAAGAATTTTTCAACAAGATGTCTTTCTATAGCGAGTTTCATTTGAGATAGTCTTTTCTTAGAAGTGCAAGAGTGGTATTCCCTACAACTTATTCCCCAATTTGATCATTCTCAGAAATTAGGAGACGGAAACCACACCTACTGTAATATTAGACCTTGTAACAAGGCAACTAGGTTTCAATGGCTTAAAAGGTGCAGAAAGAGGCTCATGTATAATGACCTCCAGTGTCCCACAGGTTTTCCCATAGGTTTGTTGCGCCAGTGCCAGAGTTTCATGCAATTAAATGAGGACCTCTTTCTCACACCACATATGTTATACTTTCAATGGGAAAAAAGGAAATATTACAATTGTATACATTTTCGCCCACATGTTAATATTTGGTAGAAGCCCTTTTCACAGCAATTTCAGCTGTGAGTCTGTTGGTATAGGGCTCCACCACCTCTGCACCAACAAGATTTGATAATATTTGAGAATTTGAGAAGTCTGTCTGGTTTAGCCTAAGAATCAGCTAAGGTAAGTTTCAGGAAGAGCACTTGTTAATATTTGGTAGAAGCCCTAAAAACAACTAAAAAACACCTAACAACGGGTGCAGGACTGAATTAGGCCACTACCCACTATTGATAAACATACATAAGACAATATTAAAGTACTGGCTTTAATATTAGCCAGACACAGCTGGATGAGCTCTACCAGCCAGGACAGGAGGCTCTACTGTACACAGAGAGGGGTGGGAGGGGAGAACAAGCTGCCCAGCCCTGTGGAATGCTACAGAACCCTAAACACAGTACACACTAGCTGAATATTTAACCAAGATATCCAGACACAGCTGGATGAGCTCCACCAGTCAGGACAGGCTAATAAGATACACTCCACAGACATTCACAACAGTGACATATCATAAACACTTGAATAACTTATCTAGTCTCTCGAAACAAAATTTCGAGAAAAAACACATTGCCCAATGTTAGAAAGCATCTTGCATTATATTGCTTGAAAAATAATTTTATTTCGAAGGGATTATAGATCGTGAATTCTTCGAGGAAGTCGTGGTCACACAGCATGCCGCCCCATATATCAGGGAGCACATTGGATCAATGCACCATCTCTTTCAAGACAACGATCCGAAACACAAAGCAGCAAGGGTGAGGCTTATAGCAGAACGAGTTAACTGGATGAAAACTCCAGCCGAATCTCCAGATTTAAATCCAATAGAGATGGTATGGCATTCGCTGAAAGACAATGTTTGGAAAACTGCTAAACCCAGCACAAAGCAAGAACTGATACTGATACAATCTCTGTTCATACTGACACTGTATGTGTAGGGCTGTTTCACCACTCCTCCTTTTTTGTTGCATACAGCAGTACTTCTTATGGTAGTACTTAAGTACAGTACAGTAGGTACTTACATTAGTACTTCTCGCGTTAAGAAAGTTAGGTTTTAGCATAAACTATTAGTAATAAATAATATTAAACTTAGCACTGTAATAAATTATGCTAATATTAAATTCGATTCTGTTCTGAGAATGTAGGGGGAAGGAAAAATGCCAGTGGTCTTTTCACTGATGAACTTGTGCCTGATGAACACCACTGCGTCACACCACACAGCTGGCAGCGCACCTCACCGTGCCAGGCCACCACTGCGTCACACAACTCCCAGCGCACCTCACCGTGCCCGGCCACCACTGCGTCACACCACACAGTTCCCAGCGCACCTCACCGTGCTAGGCCACCACTGCGTCACACAGCTGCCATCGCACCTCACCGTGCCAGACAACCACTGCGTCACACAGCTGCCAGCGCTCCTCACCGTGCCCGGCCACCACTGCGTCACACCACACAGCTGCCAGCGCACCTCACCGTGCCGGGCCACCACTGCGTCACACCACACAGCTGCCAGCGCACCTCACCGTGCTGGGCCACCACTGCGTCACACAGCTCCCAGCGCACCTAACCGTGTCAGGCCACCACTGCGTCACACAACTCCCAGCGCACCTCAAAGTGCCAGGCCACCACTGCATCATACCACACACCTGCCAGCTCACCTCACTGTGCCAAGCCACCACTACGTCACACAGCTGCCAGCGCACCTCACCGTGCTGGGCCACCACTGCGTCACACAGCTGCCAGTGCACCTCACTGCGCCAAGCCACCACTGCGTCACACAGCTGAAAGCGCACCTCACTGTGCCCGGCCACAGCAGCGTCAAACAGCTGCCAGCGTACTTCACCTTGCCAGACCACCACTGCATCATACAGCTGCCAGCGCACCTTACCGTGCAAGGACAACACTGCGTCACACCACACAGCTTCCAGCACACCTCACCGTACCAGGCCACCACTGCGTCACTTCACACAGCTGCCGGCGCACCTCACCGTGCTAGGCCACCACAGAGTCACACCACACAGCTACCAGCGCACCTCACCGTGCTAGGCAACCACTACGTCACACAGCTGCCAGCGCACCTCACCGTGCTGGGCCACCACTGCGTCACACAGCTGCCAGTGCACCTCACTGCGCCAAGCCACCACTGCGTCACACAGCTGAAAGCGCACCTCACTGTGCCCGGCCACAGCAGCGTCAAACAGCTGCCAGCGTACTTCACCTTGCCAGACCACCACTGCATCATACAGCTGCCAGCGCACCTTACCGTGCAAGGACAACACTGCGTCACACCACACAGCTTCCAGCACACCTCACCGTACCAGGCCACCACTGCGTCACTTCACACAGCTGCCGGCGCACCTCACCGTGCTAGGCCACCACAGAGTCACACCACACAGCTACCAGCGCACCTCACCGTGCTAGGCAACCACTGCGTCACACAGCTGCCAGCGCACCTCACTGTGCCAGGCCTACACTCCATCACGCAGCTGCCAGCGCACCTCACTGTGACAGGCCACCACTGCGTCACACAACTCCCAGCGCACCTCACCATGCCAGGCCACCACTGCATCACATAGATACCAGCACACCTCACCGTACCAGGCCACCACTACATCACACAGCTGCCAGCGCACCTCACCGTGCCCAGCCACAGCTACGTCACACAGCTACCAGCGCACCTCACTGTGCTAGACCAACACTGCATCACACAGCTGCCAGTGCACCTCAGCATGGCAGGCCACCACTATGTCATACCATAGCTGCCAGCTCACCTCACTGTGCCAGGCCACCACTACGTCATACCACACACCTGCCAGCGCACCCCACTGTGCCAGGCCACCAGTGCGTCACACAGATACCAGCGCACCTCGCCGTGCCCTGCCACCACTGCGTCACACCACACAGCTGCCAGCGCACCTCACCGTGCTAGGCCACCACTGCGTCACACAGCTGCCATCGCACCTCACCGTGCCAGACAACCACTGCGTCACACAGCTGCCAGCGCTCCTCACCGTGCCCGGCCACAGCTGCGTCACACCACACAGCTGCCAGCACACCTCACCGTGCCAGCCCACCACTGAGTCACACAGCTGCCAGCGCACCTCAACGTGCCAGGCCAGCACTATCTCACACCACACAGTTGCCAGTGCACCTCACTGTGATCGTTCTACCACTGAATCACACAGCTGCCAGCGCATCTCACCGTGCCAGGCCACCACTGCGTCACACCACACAATTGCCAGTGCACCTCACTGTGCAAAACCACCAATCCATCACACAACTGCCAGTGCACCACGCAGTGCCAGGCCACCACTGCATCACATATCACACATCTACGAGTGCACCTCACCATACCAGGCCACCACTGGGTCACACCACACAGCTGCCAGCGCACCTCACCATGCAGGCCCACACTGCGTCAAACCACACAGCTGCAAGTGCACCTCACCGTATCAGGCCACCACTGTGTCACACTACACAACTGCCAATGCACCTCACCATGAAAGGCCACCACTGCGTCACACACACAATTGCCAGCGCACCTCACTGTGCCCAGCCACCAATGCATAACACAGCTGCAAGCGCACCTCACTCTGTCAGGCCACCACTGCGTCGCACTACACAACTGCCAGCACACCTCACCTTACCAGCCCACCACTGCGTCACACTACACAACTGCCAATGCACCTCACCATGAAAGGCCACCACTGCGTCACACACACAATTGCCAGTGCACCTCACTGTGCCCAGCCACCAATTCATCACACAGCTGCAAGCGCACCTCACTGTGTCAGGCCACCACTGTGTCGCACTACACAACTGCCAGTGCACCTCACCGTACCAGGCTACCACTGAGTTACACTACACAACTGCCAGCGCACCTTACCGTGCCAGGCCACTAATGCGTCACACTACACAACTGCCAACGCACCTCACCGTGCCAGGCCACCACTACGTCACACACACGATTGCCAGTGCACCTCACTGTGCCCAGCCACCACCGCGTCACACAGCTGCCAGCGCACCTCAACGTGCCAGGCCACCACTGCCTCACACCACACAATTGCCGGTGCAACTCACAGTGCCATGCCACCACTGCATCACACCACACAGCTGCCAGCACACCTCAACGTGCCACGCCACCACTGCCTCACACCACACAATTGCCAGTGCAACTCACAGTGCCAGGCCACCACTGCATCACATATCACAAATCTGCCAGTGCATCTCACCATACCAGGCCACCACTGCGTCTCACAAGTGCCAGCGCACCTTACCTTGCCAGCACTACGTCACACCACACAGCTGCCAGCGCACCTCACAGTGCCAGGCCACCACTGCATAACATATCACACAGCTGCCAGTGCACCTCACCGTACCCGGCCACAACTGCATCACACACCCGCCAGAGCACCTCACCGTGCCAGGCCACCACTGCGTCCCACAGCTGCCAGCACACATCACCGTACCAGACCACCACTGCGTTATACAGTTCCCAGTGCACCTCACCATGCCAGCCCACCACTGCGACACACTACACAGCTGGCAGCGCACCTCAGTGTGCCCAGCCAACACTGAATCACACAGCTGCCAGCGCACCTCACTGTGCCAGGCCACCACTGCGTCAGAGAGCTGCAAGCGCTCCTCACCGTGCCAGGCCACCTCTGCTTCACACCACACAGCTGCCAGTGCACCTCACTGTGCCAGGCAACCACTCCATCACCAAGCTGCCAGCATACCTCACCGTGCCAGACCACCAATGCGTCACACTACACAACTGCCAACGCACCTCACCGTGCAAAGCCACCACAGCGTCATACCACACAGTTGCCAGCACACCACACTGTGCCAGGCCACCACTGCGTCACACAGCTGCCAGCATACCTCACCGTACCAGGCACCACAGCGTCACACACCTGCCAGCGCACCTCACCATGCAAAGCCACCACTGCGTCACACCACACAGCTGTCAGCACACCACACTGTGCCAGGCAACCAATGCATCACACAGCTGCCAGTGCACCTCACCGTACCAGGCCACCACTGCATCACACAGCTGCCAGCGCACCTCAACGTGCCAGGCCACCACTGCATCACACCACACAGCTGCCAGTGCACCTCACTGTACCCGGCCACCACTGCGTCACAGCACACAGCTGCCAGCGCACCTCACGATGCCAGTCCACCACTGCGTCACACTACACAACTGCCAATGCACCTCACCATGAAAGGCCACCACTGCGTCACACACACAATTGCCAGTGCACCTCACTGTGCCCAGCCACCAATGCATCACACAGCTGCAAGCGCACCTCACTGTGTCAGGCCACCACTGAGTTACACTACACAACTGCCAGCGCACCTTACCGTGCCAGGCCACCAATGCGTCACACTACACAACTGCCAACGCACCCACCGTGCCAGGCCACCACTACGTCACACACACAATTGCCAGTGCACCTCACTGTGCCCAGCCACCACCGCGTCACACAGCTGCCAGCGCACCTCAACGTGCCAGGCCACCACTGCATCACATATCACACATCTGCCAGTGCACCTCACCGTACCCGGCCACAACTGCATCACACACCCGCCATCGCACCTCACCGTACCAGACCACCACTGCGTCACACCACACAGCCGCCAGAGCACCTCACCGTGCCAGGCCACCACTGCGTCCCACAGCTGCCAGCACACATCACCGTACCAGACCACCACTGCGTTATACAGTTCCCAGCGCACCTCACCATGACAGCCCACCACTGTGACACACTACACAGCTGCCCAGCCAACACTGAATCACACAGCTGCCAGCGCACCTCACCGTGCCAGGCCACCACTGCGTCACAGAGCTGCAAGCGCTCCTCACCGTGCCAGGCCACCTCTGCTTCAAAGCACACAGCTGCCAGTGCACTTCACTGTGCCAGGCCACCACTGAATCACACTACACAACTGCCAGCGCACCTCACCGTGCCCGGCCACCACTGCGTCACACCACACAGCTGGCAGCGTACCTCACCGTGCCAGCCCACCACTGCGTCACACAGCTGCCAGCGCACCTCAACGTGCCAGGCCAGCACTACGTCACACCACACAGCTACCAGTGCACCTCACTGTGCCCTGCTACCACTGCATCACACAGCTGCCAGCGCACCTCACTGTGCCAGGCCACCACTGCGTCACAGAGGTGCAAGCGCACCTCACCGTGCCAGGCCACCACTGTGTCACACCACACAGCTGCCAGCGCACCTCACCGTTCCAGGCCACCACTCCATCACAAAGCTGCCAGCGCACCTCACCGTACCAGGCCACCACTGCGTCAAACCACACAGCTGCCAGCGCACCTCACCGTGCCAGGCCACCACTGCGTCACACTACACAACTGCCAGCGCACCTCACTGTGCCAGGCCACCACTGCGTCACGCATCTGCCAGTGCACCTCACCGTACCAGGCCACCACTGCGTCAAACCACACAGCTGCAAGCGCACCTCACCGTACCAAGCCACCACTGCATCACACAGCTGCCAGCGCACCTCACTGTGCCAGGCCACCACTGCATCACACAGCTGCCAGCGCACTTCACTGTACCAGGCCACCACAGCATCACACCACACAGCTGCCAGCGCACCTCACCGTGCCAGCCCACCACTGCGTCACACCACACAGCTACCAGTGCACCTCACTGTGCCCTGCTACCACTGCATCACACAGCTGCCAGCGCACCTCACCGTGCCAGGCCACAGCTGCATCACACAGCTACCAGCGCACTATACCGTGCCAGGCCACCACTGCGTCAGAACACACAGCTGCCAGCACACTGCACCGTGTTGTGCACACTAGTCAGGCCTATTGACCTTTCACAGTCTTGCCTTGTTGTGTGAAACTTTTGTGGCACATTGTGTGACACATTTTTAGATATTCAGATCCTAATTAATATCATTATTCATGTCTTTAGATACGTGATTCCATACTATATTCCCTATTACAAAACCAATAATTCCGGTCCTAAAATCTGATTGGCTGAAACACATTCGAAGGAGTGCTATATTCTCTAATATACGCACACACCGGAATTTTGACTTCACTGTTTGATAAAGAAATCTTTAAGACTACGTCTTAGCGTAGATAGAAAACCTTGGATTCTCATGTATCTTTTGCTGCTGTCTGTTGCATTCTTGAGGATACTTGTGATATTTTGAGCTCTCGTTGAATGATAAGTGTCGCAGTGTAAATCATTTGCGTTGTTAGAAATTATGAAATGCTCTGTTAAAAGCAAGGAAGTTTTTATGTCTGTTATGGTAAAAGAAAATTCCTCACGAACTAGGGATTGGACAGTTTTTCAGTGCTTGTAGAATTGATGGAAATGTTCAAATAAATGTGCTGAAGAAATAAAAAAAGTAGTTTATTCCTTTATCATATTGGCTAGCTAGTGTCCTCTCTTTGCTAGTTACTCGTGGCTGTGTTTCTGCGTTGCGCAGCAACAAGGGACTATATTCTCAGGCGGAGGAACGTAAAAAGCTTAATTTTCGTGTTAAATAATTTTTTTAAATTAAAATTCATTCTATACAGCAATCGCATATTTGGGGACCGTTTTTGAAAATTTTGATGCTTAAAATGTTTAGGGAGAAATGGAAAACTGCTGTGTATTTTTTCTTTAATGTACCGAGACCAGCCATATACAGTTTACATAATATGTTTATGTTCCAAAATTAATATTGTTTATGGCCTTCACATGCGTTATGCTCCTATTCTTTTTATGCTCAGCTACTAAAATTTCCCTACAGTGGTACAATTCCGTATAAATACTCAATACTAAGCGGATAAAAAAATTCACAGTAAAGACATTATATGATTAGATCCTTCCACGACCGACCAACGCACCACGAGTGCCCGTCGGTCATTTTGGCCAGCCAATCACGTACCGCGGTAGGGCGTAGATGCCAGCGGTACGGGTTTGTACCGCGAACTCTGAATGCCTGCATCTGTATAAACAAACTCTAAATGCATCTGACATTTCTACGTTTAATCTACTGGAATATATATTTTCTGGCAAGATGAATGGTATTATACCTTAAAATGTTTTGAAACAGTTAAAATTGTAAAAAAGTTTTTAAATCCCCCACCAAAAATTCAGACTTCAGGAAGAGCATCTGATTTCTTTCAATAAAGCAGAACAGTGCAAAAGCACACAATACAAAATCTCCATACAAACATGGAGAATGAAGACATGTAGACACATATACTTCTGACCAGCCTACCATCGAAGAGGTGAAAGATGAAACTTTTCCTTTATCGTCAACTCAGTGAATGTCTTTAAACTTTCGAAAACTGTAACAAAGAATAAGTTAAAAAACTTATTTTCATTGGACCCACAGAAAAGTCAAAGTTGTCCATAGAAATGCCCGTCTAAATCAGAAATCTACAGCACAAAGGCAGTGGCCTTTCGGGACATAAAAATGAAATCAGACTTTACTCAGACGAATTGCCCTTGGTCACGGACATCTTGCTATCAGTCACTACAAAGATGTTTTCTCTCGTGCCATGGCTTGCCTGACTTGCTTCTCCAGCTGGATGGCTTCTGGTCGCTGGTCAGGATCGACAGCCAGCATGTCCTGGAGCAGTGTCCTTAGCTCCGTGCTTATGGCTCTATTTACTTTCAGGGGGATGTGGAACTGCAGCCAGGGGTTCTCACGCAGGGCCTCTCCAACAGGCCCTGACAGACATATGCTCCTGTATCGGAAACACACTTTAGTTCAATTCTAAAATATTTCTCATAGGACTGAAGGAACCTTTGCCTGTTAAGAGTTAACAATTAGGTCCTCAAGTACTGTTTTACGGTTTTCTACACTCCTGGCTGGCCAAGGTCTCTTTAAGGTCTCTTAAGTGGAGGTGTAACTCATGTATTCTACATGTGATTTAGCAACATGAAAGGGAATAGCTTCTTATTGGATTATGGTCTTGGTTAACTGCCTAAGGCTGACCTAAGTGCCTAACTTTCTGAATTTCTTTATACCTTATATGTTAAGAAGCTTCTTCTGACCAATCAGAAATGTATGCTTTATGTATGAACATTTTGCTCATCAAAGTGAGTGAGAGACAAGGTTAACAGAAATTAGCCACGGCAGTAAATGACAGCATATTTTTGGGTTCTTAAATGGTCTCTACCTGGCACACCTGCAGTGCAAACTGACACACACTGTTTAGAGAAACATCTACTCTATTACTAATATTAATGAAACATTTCTTATTCTATGGAACAAAAACAAACAGTAAAACTAAAACACAGATCTCTTTGCTTCCTATTTCATGAACCAGATGACTGAATGACCAAGCCTAACTAGTAGCCAGTACCCCAGTTAACCCTCCGTAACACAAAGTTTAACCACACGACAGGAACTCTTTCAAACTGAGTGAAAATCATAAATGGATCCATAACTTTACATCAATTTACTATGTTGTGCCAATACCTGCATTTACATTTAGAACGAATGATGTCATAGAACCAGCATCACACCAGTTCCAGGTGTCTCCAAGGAGACAACAGAACTTCAGTTGTGTTTGCTAAAATACACACTTTGAAACATACTGTAACACTTAGTTAACATGTCTGGTTTAGTTGAAGAATCGGCTAAGGTAAGTTTCAGGGTTTAATGGTGGGATGGCACCTGTGCTTTTTTCCCCCAACCGCTAGAATATGATTCGCACCAAACCCAAAAGAAATACTGCACAGTTCAGGAACTTCATCAACCTAGCAACTGTAAAATAAGCTTACAAACAACTGAATTGAAATGCCAAAAAGTTCAGAGAAAGGCACGAACTATGTTTACTTGGGGTTTACAAAATTAAAGCTAACTAAAACTGTAATGATAAACAATCATGCTGCCAATGGACAGAGAAATATCATGTTTTTTGAATAATGTATTATTTGTTATATAGGAACCCAGTATAAGGGAATCCCTTGCAATCCTGTCTGCAGAGATAAAGGTAAGTATTTTTTCTCTTTAGCTCTGTCACTCCAAGAAATATAATGAACATAAATATATTTGCCAATCTTTTCATAGTAATCCAAACAACTCTGCGTGTATCTGACATTTGTAATATTTATCTACCGCAGTATAACTCTTCTGGCAAGGCGATTGCTATTGTACCTTGAAAGAAAGCTGATTGGAAATGTCATGTACTCTATGGTTTCTATTGATGTCAAGTGGCAAATGTTGACTAGTGATGTTATGTGAATCTTAGGAAATGGTCATTTTTCAATCGAGTCTATGTTTCTCAGAATTTGAGACAGAGAGGTCAATCTCTGCAATCTGAGCTGAGGGCATTTCTTGGAATGGAAAGGTAAGAGCAACGTGTTATTTGATATTCTCTTAAGACTCTTCGCCAGATTTTACGATGAAAAATGTAAATAATAATAACAAACATTTTTTTATATAGTGCCTTGAAAGGTGGCTTCTTTACACAATGACAAAACCAATTACAATAAATAATACACAAGATATGCATGATGACAATACACAGTTAGAGGAGACAGTAGATGGTCATTGTCAGTGTATTCTGAAGGTAGTTTTCCAATTTTTTGGAACGTGGTAAAAGAGGCCACCTCTACTAGAATCTTTGTCCTAACCAAACATGTAACAAAGTATAATAATAATATTAAAAATAATAATAATAAACTTTATTTATAGAGCACCTTTCATACAAATAGTGCTTTAGTGCTTTATAAACCAAGCGTAAAATAAAATATTAAAATTGAGAGATATACTTTCAGTTGTAAAGGAAAATACAGCAATACAGTAAAGCAACATACATGTCAATTTAATAAATAAAAATTAGGAAAGTCGTAATAAAATAAGAACAATTAAAGAGAACTAAAAAAAGAAACAGAAATAGAAAGAACAAAGAACCACTTTAACTAAAAGCAATATTTTCAAATGTTTTTTAAAACAATGTACCGAGCTTGACTGCCTAATAAAAAGTGGAAGTGAGTTTCATAATTTAGAAGCATAAAAACAAAAAGCAGCCTCTCCACTCTTTCTGCATTTCACATGTGGTATTTGCAGTAGGCCAGTATGTGCAGATCTCAGGTCACGTATAGGAACATATGAAGACAGACATTCAGTAAGGTACAGACGTGCTAGGTCGCTTAAAGCTTTAAAAACAAGTAAAAAAAACTTTCAAATGTATCCTAGATAATACAGGTGACCAGTGAAGTTTTTTCAAAACAGGAATGATATTCTCTTTCTTGTATTTGTTAGGATCTGTGCTACTGCATTTCGAACAAGTAGTAAGGGATTTATTGTTTTCTTGGGAAGCCCACAAAACAGAGCATTATAATCATATCCACATCAATGTGAGCAATGGAGAAGTCAAATTAACGTGTCTAAATATCATCTAGTTCTATCCCAGGGAAGAGGGCTGTTGCCTACACAGATGACAAGAAACAAAACGCTCAACTGTGCAAAACACGCATAAGGACATCAGTCAGGAGGAACAAGGTAAAGTGTTTTTTCTTCTTCACCATGGTCATGTAGTTTCACTCCAAGCACTGTCATATGAAATAACTGTGGAAACGACCTCCCCAACATTTTGGGTTGTTGCATTTTGCTTCAATGAATTTTAACCTTTTCTTTTAGACATTAAGAGGAAGGACACATTCACCCTTGGTAGAGATTCAGTTGTTCTATGAGATGTCAAGGTGAGAATTAACCACTTCAGGCATAAGTCAATCCACATGACCGGAAATGGGGCAATGAACAGGATATGGGGATTTTGCTAGTTATAAAGTACAATTATCATCATTACATGATCTAAGACTACTAAAGTATAAGCTGTGTCTCTGACTGATTAATTAGCAAATTCATCTTTGTAGAGTGCAGCTACTATCTATTCAGTGGCATTTCCTTAAAACAACTGTATTCCCACATTCTGAATATGGAGTGAGATCATGTAGAGAATGTTGAACTTGTAATAACTAATTGAAGGATAATAATAATCAACGAAAGTGCTTACAAGTATCAACAAATGCCTTCAAAGTACTTGACACGTACTTTGCTTTCAAAAGTGAAACATAATTAATGCTTACGTAAGATTTCTCTTGACTTCTCAGGAGTATACTAACTCCAAGGACAAGTAACATCAAAAACCATTATTTAAGTGCTGATGTTGGAGCTGCAATACTACTAACAAGACAAAAAATGATACAGGTAATACTGCTATCAGAACTCTAAGAATTGCTAAAATAGTATGCTTACAGAGCACAGAGTCTCATAGAGAAAATAAGTTGAGAATATGACAAGTTCCTACCATCTCAAACACTGCCAATCTAGAACAAAAAGAAAATACTTGAACGCCTACAGTAATCGAACACAAACCAGAACATATCAGTGCATGACAATGAAATGTAGTCACAAAATGATTCTACCCTTTCAAGTCCCAAAAAGGACCGAGGAACTTACCGGAGGCGATCCCTGGATTTCAAACACAGCACAATGTAGCCAATGTAGGGGAGAAGATTACAGAGAGCTCTTCTCAGATTGCTCAGAGTCAGCCCCAGCACCCTGTACTGACTGAAGCAGACAAAGTTGTCAAACAGGTAGGTAGAAATGAGTAAGGAACAGAGTATGGTTATTCTTGCATTGTTTTGTTCGTCTGTCAAAGAAAAGAGTGCTTCTGACTTTTGTCAATGTTCATCTTTATTTTAGGAGAAGAACAAACGGTGGTATCACACTTTGCTCAAGTGTATGATGCCATGTGTGTACAGCAGACATCACCAAAGGAACAGGAGACACCTGAGTAGAGAACAAAAATATGAAAAGGCTGATGAAAAAAAGCACCAGGAGAAATCCATTGAATATGCACAATCTCGTCCTGTATTTCAATGAAAAGTTTCAGTGTTGTTTTTAGTGTCGTCGTATTGCATACATTTAAAACAATGTGTCTTGTTTAATGAACAATTTCATTTACTTTAGTAAAAAGTGTTGTTTACTGTAGTCCTAGCATGGATGCAATTGTTAGAAAAAACGTGAATGAAAAACTGAATGTTTCATACAATATGGGTTTGTGTTAACCCACACACCTAAGTGAAATGTTTGATTACGTTTACAAGACATAACACATAGTTCAGTTGAGTGTGAAAGGGAACGACAGAGAAAGTCACAAACAAAACATTTGTGAAGGACTTGATGAATGTTTTTTCTTTAGCAATTACAAAAAATAAAGAATTTTTCAACAAGATGTCTTTCTATAGCGAGTTTCATTTGAGATAGTCTTTTCTTAGAAGTGCAAGAGTGGTATTCCCTACAACTTATTCCCCAATTTGATCATTCTCAGAAATTAGGAGACAGAAACCACACCTACTGTAATATTAGACCTTTTAACAAGGCAACTAGGTTTCAATGGCTTAAAAGGTGCATAAAGAGGCTCATGTATAATGACCTCCAGTGTCCCACAGGTTTCCCAAATCATTTCTTAAAGTATGGAAAAAGAGGAAATAAAGTGTCTACAGAAAGCTTTTACCCCCTTGAACTTTGTTCAGTTTGTTGCACCAGTGCCTGAGTTTTATGCACCTCTTTCTCACACCACATATGTTATACTTTCAATGGGAAAAAAGGAAATATTAGAATTGTATACATTTCAAAGCCATGTGTTCATATTTGGTAGAAGCCCTAACAACACCTAAAAAACACCTAACAACGGGTGCAGGACCGAATTAGGGCAGTACCCACTATTGATAAACATACATAAAACAATATTAAAGTACTGGCTTTAATATTAGCCAGACACAGCTGGATGAGCTCTACCAGCCAGGACAGGAGGCTCTACTGTACACAGAGAGGGGAGGGAGGGGGGAACAAGCTGCCCAGCCGTGTGGAATGCTACAGAACCCTAAACAGACAAAACATACTACCCGAATATTTGACCAAGATATCCAGACACAGCTGGATGAGCTCCACCAGTCAGGACAGGCTAATAAGATACACTCCACAGACATTCACAACAGCGACATATCATAAACACTTGAATTACTTATCTAGTCTCTCAAAACAAAATTTCGAGAAAAAACACATTGCCCAACGTTAGAAAGCACCTTGCATTACATTGCTTGAAAAACAATTTTATTTCGAAGGAATTATGGATCGGGAATTCTTCGAGGAAGTCGTGGTCACACAGCATGCCGCCCCAAATATCAGGGAGCACATTGGATCAAGGCACCGTCTCTTTCAAGACAACGATCCGAAACACAAAGCAGCAAGGGCGAGGCTTACAGAAGATCGAGTGAACTGGGTGAAAACTCCAGCCGAATCTCCAGATTTAAATCCAATAGAGATGGTATGGCATTAGCTGAAAGACTATGTTTGGAGAACTGCTAAACCCAGCACAAAGCAAGAACTGATACTGATACAATGTCTTTTGATACTGATACTGTATGATTAGGGCTGTTTCACCACTCCTTTTTTTTTGTTACATGCAGCAGTACTTCTTATGGTAGTACTTAAGTACAGTACAGTAGGTACTTACATTAGTACTTCTCGCGTTAAAAAAGTTAGGTGTTAGCATAAACTATTAGTAATAAATAATATTAAACTTAGCACTGTAATAAATTATGCTAATATTAAATTCGATTCTGCTCTGAGAATGTAGGGGGAAGAAAAATGCCAGTGGTCTTTTCACTGATGAACTTGTGCCTGATGAACACCACTGCGTCACACCACACAGCTGCGAGTGCACCTCACTGTGCCCGGCCACCACTGCATCACACAACTGCCAGCGAACCTCACCGTACCAGGCCACCACTGCGTCACACAGCTGCAAGCACACCTCACCGTGCCAGGCCACCACTGCGTCACACCACACAGCTGGCAGCGCACCTCACCGTTCCAGGCCACCAATGCGTCACCCAGCTACCAGCGAAACTCACCCTGCCCGGCCACAACTGCATCACACCACACAGCTGCAAGTGCAACTCACCGTACCCGGCCACCTCTTCATCATACAGCTGCCAGCGCACCTGACCATGCAAGGCCACCACTGCGTCACACAGATGCCAGCGCACCTCACCGTGCCCGGCCACCACTGCGTCACACCACACAGATACCAGCGCACCTCACAGTGCTAGACCACCACTGCGTCACACAGCTGCCATCGCACCTCACCATGCCAGATAACCACTGCGTCACACAACACAGCTGCAAGCGTACTTCACCGTGCCAGGCCACCACTGCGTCACACAGCTGCCAGCGCACCTCACCATACCAGGCCACCACTGCGTCACACCACACAGCTGCCAGCGCACCTCAAAGTACCCGGCCACCAATGCGTCACACCACACAGCTGCCAGCGCACCTCACCGTGCCAAGCCACTACTGCGTCACACAGCTGCCAGCACACCTCACCGTACCAGACCACAGCTGTGTCACGCATCTACCAGCGCACCTCACCATGCCCAGACACCACTGCATCACACAGCTGCCACCACTGCGTCAGACCACACACGAAGTAGGTCATCGGGCCAACAGTATACAAACATTACAGCTCAAGTGCTTTTGTATCTGAACGCTTTTAGGTAAGTAATTTAGCAGCTGCGGTATTAATAATGATTTTAATGGCAAATTCAATTGCAGGTAAAATAAAAATGGCAGATAACTTTCTTTCTAGCTTCGTGAAGCTGTCGCGCCACATTATACATATATAAAATAATAAGAAACATAATATGTACAGTAGAATTTTTCACTTTAAGCTGGCATTATCCAGAACCGGGTCAGGGCCCGGACCCGGACCGTGCAGTGTGGTCCGTCGGCCTTCTAAAGATGTTTAGGAGATCGAGGCGCCCTTGGATTTGATTAGAAACTTGCATAATTTCTTAACTTGACCCCATTATCCTAAAAAAACAACGGCCAGGCCCAGACCAAAGCATGAAGGCTCCGAGGATCGGGGGACTCTCATTTTTGGTCACAGCGTACAGTAGTAGATCAGTAACCTCTGTTTATCGTGATAACCTTTAATTATTTTCCAGTCCTTTTTTAAATGATAAAACACATTGTCTCGCCAGTTTTGCTAAAGATACGGTTTTAGTGTTTACGCATAAATTTGTAAGCCGTAGGTTTAAATCTCGTGTTCTTATTTGCCGCATTTTCATCGTAAGAGAGGCGCTCGTTTGCGATTTACACGCTGAATATTGTAAGCAGAGGAGCCTTAAGGCACAGCCTCGCCTTAACACCATCGTTTGCATTGTTATTGTCATCCAGAAAAGCAGTCGTAAGAAAATGAATCTGTGGCGGCTCCGAACATTAAAAAACTATATCTAGACTGCAAATACATCCCAATCTTACTATCAACACGTTTTAAGAGCCCTCTCCTTTCCACCGGTATACAAGCTAAGAGAGAAATGTTGGAAATCCCATCTGAAGTAGCCCTCGTCTCAGCTTCGGAGCTGTGAGCGATGGGGATCATAATTAAAAGGGGTACAGTTACTTTGAAAATGTTTATATGATTTTATCTGACCCATTTGTAGAAACCGCCTACTCAGATTTAGTTAAGTGGTCTGCCACCATAAAGACAGAAAAATATAATGACATCCTGTTACATTAACTGTAAAATAAATGCCGTAACTGCGGCCATATGAAAATTTGGATAAAGATTATACAAACATCCTAAGGAGCTCTATGACATATGAGCGTCGTAATAATGGTTGGTGACCTGACGTAACAGTGCTCCCTGAATTACGTGATCTGTATTTACCCAAATACAGATATATCACATAGGGAGATGCAGTCAAACATTGCATTGCTATCGTCGTGGTGAACTATTTCTCCGCTGTTTGAGACTTGTTTGGTAAGTGTCATCAAATATTCTTGTCAATTTGTAGCGAAATCGATATACTGTATCATAATCCTTCAGCTATCTATAATGTAGTGAAACGGCTAATTAATATTGATAAATTCCCTTATTCACAGTGACTTTTGCTCAAACCACTGTTGCATAATGGGTTAATTTTATATAAAAACATGTATTTCATAGATATAATACAAGCTTTGAAATGAAATAGTACATTTCCAGGTTTCAGTTAAAACATTTTTAAAAAAGCTCATGACTTTAAGCATTCTGAACATTGAGAATGTTATTTGGGAAACAAATGTTTATTATAATGTTTATGTTTAGGATCTGTCTCCTACTGAGTCAGCATGCAGCATTCAACACCATTAGGTTTAATATTAAAAAGTTGTGTATTTCCTGAATTGTTTTTTTTTATTCTTTTCTATTAGACCATACTAGACTGTGCAGGATATCATTTATTTGCCATTTTTGCCTTTTCCAGATACCTGGGAAACAAAGCTCATATCTCATTTGCCAATGGAGCCCAGTCCTAAGCCTGGTGCTCTGTCCCCCTCCCCGAAGGACACAGACTCGAATCGACCCGCGCCCTTAAGGCGACAGGATCTGATCTCCACGTACTGCCCGCCTCCCAAGATACAGCTTCTGAAGGACACCTTCCAAGAGAAACTGATGCAGGAAAAGGAGAAAAAAATGATCGCCATGTACAATCGACGGCAGGAGGCGGCTCTACAGAAGATGAGAAAATCTTTCCAATATGTCAAATACGCTGCGGAGAAGAAGACGGGGAACAGCTATCGCTTCCAAGCCCAACAGGGCCCCGAGAAGAACATTGTGGGGTATGATCGGTCTTACCCCCTGAAGCCTATGGGTAACAGGAATGTCTCCGGCCCTGGTGAGGTTCCGGTTGTGGACCGCCCGGAAGCACAGAGTGATTCCTTGTTTGCCCCCACCCCGCCTCAGGATGGTCATGAGAGGCCCTGCGAGAGGCCGGGCAGGAGGGGCTGAAGAGTACGCAAACCTAAGGACAGGACTGTCCTCCCCATGGTGGCGACCCCTCCAGGGCAATGCCCTTCTCATGCCAATGGGAAGGAGCACTTTCAGTTGCAAGAGGAGCTACGAAAAGTGGCCGAGGCAGAGGCCGCGCTGAAGGAGGAGCATCGCCGGAGGGAGGCCAGTCTGCAGGATGTGATGCGCCGGAAGGAGGCCATGATGAAGGACGAGATTCGCCAGAAGGAGGCCATGATGCAGGCGAAGCTCTTTAGACCTCAGGAGGAGCTGAGGATGGTTCATAGAGAGATGGAAGACTCCAGAGAGGTGGCCGGAAGGGAAAATAGAGGACTCCTGACCCGAAGGAAGACACTCCAGGCGAGGCAGAGCGAGCTTCGCCCCAGAGGACCGTGGGCCAACCACTGCTCTAAGGCCGTGCCTCTTCTGACCTGCAGAATGGAGAAGCAAAAAGCCTTCACTCCAAGGAAAGCTCTTCCTTTCAAAGGAGACAACCTTGATTATGGTTCTCCAATGGAGGACGGCGGATGCGCAGAATCGCACTTTCCCTCTGCGCTTTCCCATCAGGAGAGACGTCAAGTGAGCCCTTGCAGCCGTGGGCTAGAAGACGTCCCCTGTGGAAGGAGAAAGTACCTCAAGAAAGCAAGGCTCCCTGAAAGTGACGTGTCAGCGGCACAGGCCGCGCAGGCCCACTTCAGAAATAACACCGCATGTCTGGATGAACAAACTCTGTCAGTGGAAAACAGATATTTGTCCCCTACAAGTCTGATGTGCCCTATCGCTGAGCAATTTCCATATGAGAATAGCCAGAGTGGAAACCCTCAGCTGGTGCCCTGTGAACTGTGTCACAGGAAGTTTGCTGTAGAGAGGTTGGAGAAACACAGCAAGATCTGCAAGAAGCTTCAGAATTCAAAGAGGAAGGTTTTTGACTCTTTCAAGCACAGGGCCAAGGGAACAGAACTGGAGACATACATCCATAAGAAGAAGGTTAGACCGCCAATCGTGGTAAGGGCTATCCTTAAACTCTTTCCAAGCTTCCCTTGTTTTCTCCTAGAGTCAGACTCAGCTTATAAATCAATGTAAACAATAAATAAGTGTTTTAAGAAGTACTCTTCTGAAAAACTGCCGCAAAGGCACATTTGCCAGACAGAATAAATGGGTCTTAGTGACTTCTGAATTCTGTTGTAAAAATCTACATGAGATATCAAGCAAATAGCACTCACGGGAAACAAAACCATAACTAAATTGTACTCTCTACCCAATGACATGAAAGGTAGGCCCAGAAAGCTACGTTATTACTGTATTGATATTTTCTTGCCTTGTGAATGGTTTGCGACCAGACTGTGTACGCAGTGCTAGTCTGGACTTTTTCTGGAAGCTGTTTCATTGGTTTCATTTCCTGTTCCCAGCTGAGAAAGAACAACTGGAGGCAGAAGCACGAGGATTTCATTTGGAGCATCAAATAGGCCAGGGAGGTGCAGCAGGTGATCACGCAAGGAGGGAAGGTTGTGAACCTCCCCCAGCCCCCCGCGAATCCAAACCCCGACTACGTGCCCTGCCCTCACTGCGGCCGGCGCTTTGCCCCCAGGCCGGCACAGAGGCACATCCCCAAGTGTCAGCACATCAGGAGCCGCCCCCCTCCTCCTCCTCACAGATGAAAACTGATGTGAAGAAGAGTAAAAGAGTCATGATCTTGGCTCACGACTCACGTCCTGCTTTTTCTTTTTAGAAATATATTTAGCACAGTTCATCCGTATGATGATAAAAAAAATGTTACCTTGTTTTAATAAAATGATTTTTTTTTGGTGGACTGGTGTTTGCGTAACTGTGGTTATTTCAGTTTTTTTCCCTTGCGAAAATGTGTGTCGACCGTGAAAATAAATTTCAAGCTGTTCTTATCATTCATACACCTTGACCTCCTAAAAATAATTGTTCAACCTGGAACGTACAATTAGCAGGCAATAGAAAAGGTCACATTGGCCTTGGAACCATCAAGAAGTAGTATTCACACATTCTCTGCATCAATTTTCCTTTAAAACAACTGAAAAAGCAAGGTAAAGTGTGATTGATTTTTTTAATGAAAGTTATTTGATTTAATTTATTTAATTTTCATAATATTTGAAATATGTTGGGATTAATGTGACTCAATATTATCTGCAGCTCTTACACTCCAGGCACCTGATAAAGTGGAACGCAGTGTCTTTGCCTTACATGGCGCTCAGCTCTTCCTCAATCCCAGCAGAAGCAGCAGCCTCCGGGTCCTGCCTCATGCACAGCTTAAAATGCAACACCGAGTAATACAACAAACAACAGGGAAAACCATTCACGATCAGACACATCCGTTGATTGCTGGCTGTCAGTAAAGGGACATTGCTGTGGTCCACGCATGAATCTGTTTTCTAAGTGCCTTATCCAATACAGTGTTGAGGCCAGTTTTCCCAGAAGCGGTGTGCTTATCGCGGTGTAACACAAGTTACCATATTAATACCGTGTATTCTCGCATAGTACCGCATAATACCACATGTTCTAATGAATGACCTTGGACAAGCTGTAAACTCAAAGTATTGCCCTGGTCCACATTCTTTTTTTCATTGACCGTCTTTGTAAAAGTAACACCACAGCATTTCGTTGATCCAATCACGCATTTGTTTCCAATCATGCAAAGTACAGTCATTTTTGAGAATCTCCAATTCACCATGCCTTTTGCATGCTCATAAGAGATATTGATTTAGGAACATAAACATATTACTGTATGCAAACTGTACTGTATACAGTATGTATATTTAATGTCTTTACTGTGCCCGTTTAAGTATTAAATATTTATATGGAATTTTACCACTGAAGGGAAATCTTAGTAGCTGAGCATAAAAAGAATAGGAGCATAACGCGTGTGAAGGCCATAAACGATATTAATTTTGGAACATAAATATACAGTATTACAGTGTGTAAACTGTATATGGCTGGTCTCGGTACAAAAATACACACCAG
Organism: Lepisosteus oculatus; assembly: GCF_040954835.1. Classification (NCBI taxonomy): domain Eukaryota; kingdom Metazoa; phylum Chordata; class Actinopteri; order Semionotiformes; family Lepisosteidae; genus Lepisosteus; species Lepisosteus oculatus. Next base: position 1,210,893 of record NW_027168053.1, on the reverse strand, counting down.
TATTCCATTTCTCCCTAAACAATATTAAGCATCGAAGTCTTTAACTAACATGTGAAATAACGTGTGTATAAAAAGTGGTAGTTTTAAGCTTTTCTGCAAATACGCTCAATACAGGAGCAAACAAGCATACTTTTAGAATTTGATTAATAGGGAATATAATATGGAATCGCATATCTAAAGAAATTAATAATGATATAATTCTATTCATGTGCTGAACTTGTAAGTGAGAGGTTGGCTGTTCAAATCCAGCCTGTGCCATGACTTTTCTTTTAACAAGCATTTCTTTGAAAAAATAAAATAGCAATATTATGGACAATTAATTGACTTTTTATATTTCTAAATATCACAACATGTTCGAATCTAAGTCATTTTTTAATAACAATGAATAGTCACCACGCATGCTTACACAGCTCCCTGGGTAAAGTATCACAAAGTCTTAGAGAACTTAACATTTTTATTATCAACAAATTGTAAATACGCTGTTTACATTGGGGTTATTAATATTTCACTTGAGTGTATGGGGGATTGTCGGCAGACCCCTCCCCTCTTAGATTGCGCAAACGTTTTTTTTAATTTTTAGAAAGAAATGGCGGCTGTATGCTTTACAATATAAACATTTACTGTCAAACTTTAAATCAACAATTGATTTAAAGATGATCTGTCAAAGTGCAATGGAAAACAATATTGTTTTTGTTTTTGTTGTTTTTATCCTGTAAGGCACTTTGAGAAGCCACCTTTAAAGGCGCTATATAAAGGCACTGATTCCTATGGAATGTGTATTCTTTCTTCTTTTTTTCAGCATGGAATAAACCTATTACGTGATTTTAAGGTTTGTGTGAGAAGCCAGGGTATCAGCTTGTTCTCCCCACCGCCTCTCTCTGTGTACAGTAGAGCCTCCCTCCTGACTGGTGGAGCTCATACAGCTGTGTCTGGAGAGGATCCAGGGTATCAGCTTCAACCCCACAGCTTGCAACTTGTTCCCCTCTACCACCCCTCTGTGCGTACAGTAGAGCCTCTTGTCCTGACTGGTGGAGCTCATACAGCTGTATCTGGAGAGGGAGGGAGAGAGGGGTGCGGAACCAGGGAACTATTTACATGGAAAACGGGCGATCTCCCCAGCCCGTATCCCCCTTTCACTGTGTGGCAGCTGCAATAGTCAGCGGCCTACCTAAACCCCGCCCTGACCACTCCTGTCCTGCCCCTCACCGCGCACCCCAGCCGGGTGTTCCTCAGCCGCCCCCCCAGGGCGAAAGCGCTACAATGCTAAAAATAAGATACACTCTGCAGACATTCACAACAGCGACTGTCAGAAGATAGGACACAGCAACTCAGACACCCATTGAATGGAAAGGGACACTTTAATGTTCTGTGGGGGTGGTACAGCACCCCACCGTGCCCGCGCGCCAGCAAAGAGAGAGATACACACCAGTTTTTATTGTCAAAAAGTAATTGTTTTTTACTTTAGTACACCAACGCATTAGCAAGTTAAAGCTATCCTATTGAGGAGCTGGGCGCAAAAATTGTTTTGTTCCTTGATTTTCTGATCTGCAAGGCCATTAGAATTCTGTCTGGCATTGCCAGATTGTGAAAAAATAAAAGTATTTAAATCATAAGATACAATCTACAGACATTCACAACATATACATATCTTAAAACATTTACATATCTTGTTAAATTATTACTTTAAATATGTACTTTAAGTTACTGAAACAGCCAGTTAATAAAATCGTTGCAATTTTGTTCTTGTTTGGAGGTGGGGATATTCTGACAACAATTGATTTAAAGACAATCGGTCAAAGTGAAATGAAATACAATATTACGCTGGGTAAACGTTCCGAGGTCAAATTCTTCCGTGATGGGGGTACCTTTAAAGGTCTAAGCCGGAAACCATCATTAGGTCTCATTTTTGATTCTCTCTTCCAAACGAGAACAAAATTGCGACAATTTTATTAGCAGGCTGTTTCAGTAACTCAAACTATTCATTTAAAGTAATAATTTAACAATAAATCCCGCACCCAGCAGAAGAATCCTACTCCGTTGGGCTGCTGAGCAAGGCCCTTAACCCCAACTGCTCCAGGGGCGCTGTACAATGGATGACCCTGTACTCTGACCACAGGCTCTCTCCCTATCTCTTTCATCTGTGTGTCTGTGTATCTCATGGAGAGCAAGCTGGGGTATGCGAAAAGATAATTACTAATGCAAGAAATTGTAAAGGTTTAATAAAATAATGTTGTTGTATATCTAAGCAAGTGTTCCTGCATCCCTCTTCTGCACTATAGGCATGGCTTTTATTCTGTTTGCTCCATTTCTAAAACTTTTTGCTCATGTGCATTTTTGTATTTTTTTACACCACTAGCACTTTAACGTCCTGAATTTTCATTTGCCTTAATTTGTAGAATGAATTTGAGTTTTAGCCTTAAAAATCTTAAGTTTTCACTATCTTTTATTTCTTGTCCTACAACTGTTATTATTGATCACCACGACTTCATTCAGCCTTTCCTGAACGTCTATGACAGGCAGAGAGAGTGCTGTTTCTGGGGCGATCTTTTGCAGCTGACATTTCACTGTTTTAAACGAACAAGAAATTAGATTGCTCATAAATCATTTATTCTATATAAATACAGCGTAATTGCCCTCCGAAAATCCTCTTTTTCTTGTTCGATTTAGAGACCTTGATCGAAACTGATTTTAGATGTCAGAAAGGATTTATTTTCTCTGTATTTCCTACATTGCTTTGTCGAGATTTTAACTTTATATTTAGGCTCAGATTTCAACTATAAATCGTAAACTAATTAATAGCAGTAAATACTGATGTTTTGCTCCCTCTTACCACAAAAATATATATGTTTTGTAGCTGGGATGAACTTTATTTCGTACGCGTAGCTACTGCGATTTGGACACGAAGCGGTTAAAGATGGCGGCAAATCAGGCACCCAGAGAGGGGGGGGGGGCGTCTTCTCGCCTCCATAACTAAAATGCCAAATAGGAGTGGCTTAAGCGACATACACAGTCGTGTAACTGACAGTTTGAGGTAGCCTATCGTGTAAATTTCGCTTTGTTGCTGATGTGATGTGTTGCTTTGTTGTCATGTGACTGATTTTTCGCCCTGTTTCGTTGGTTAAACGCAATGATCACAAGCACCACCATGGTAACTGGGATGTGTAGTTTTTAATTCCGTTTGAATTATAACTGTACGTACTGTCTTCATATTTGGCCAGGGCTTTAAAGAGAAGGCGCGCCAAAAAATGTCGGTGCCGTCGTCTCCGCTTTAAAGGTACAACCGTGCTGAAGAATTTGACCTCGGAAGTTTGCCCAGCGCACTTCAAGTACTGCACCTTCTCACACGTGTAGCCAGCTGCGTTGAGCCGTGGTTATATGATGTCATCTTTTATTTTATTATTTTATTTTGTGAACTTCCCCCAGATGAGTTCCGTTTTTCTGTATGGAGTTGGCTTTGCGACAGCCCTTGGGGTTTGTGAAGGTGCCCCTGGGGTCACAGGCGGCTCGTTTCTCTGGGGAGCCCTCAGACGCGCTGTGGCCGCCAGTCGGGTGAGACGCCAGCGGCATTTTTAATTTTATTTTCATTACAGATTCGTGTGGCGACATTATATATATATATATTATTTCTGTAGTGGTACAGTTGTGTGCCAGATGAATCGCGGTAATGCACGAAGGTGATGTTTAATGCCTCACACGGTGTTGACCCACATGTTGTGTTTTGCTGAGCAGGAGAGAGAGAGACATTCAGCGTGTGTGACGCCAACGGGTTTTCTGTTCTAGAGGCTCTGTCATCCGTTGTGTTATAATTGTTTTCTTTCTTATTTAGTATTTCAGGTGTGTCGATTTTATGAACCAAATGTTAACGTACAACACGGGAAAAGGTGCATTGTAGAGTAAGATAACGGGTATCGGCTTGTATCGTGGAGAGGACGTATAATGTGCTGAAAGATGGGAAGAGAAAGGGGCGATTTCTGCGCGCATTCTAATCATTGTGATTGATTTGATATTGATCTGATATGTGTGGTCATGTGAATGTACATAGATGGTGGGTATGGTGTTAATAATATATGATATGATATAATTACTTGTATATATCATATATCATTCTTTCTATTTTTATATATGGTAATCCTTCTAGATATTATGATTCTGTTTCCCGAAAGCGTCGTAGCGCTAAGAACATCGTAAACTCGCTCTTAAGCTCCATCGTTAATTGACGAGTGTTTCCCAAAACCCATCGTAACTGAAGTAGCACGTTAAATCCTTCGTCATCTACGTGCTCCCCGACCCGCTCGTTCATCACTAAGTGCTTCTTAAACTGGCCTCCTCCTGCCCACCCTGAGCGCCAGAGATCGCCAGACAGAGCACAGTCACTTCACGGCAGGGGCATCCTCTGGGAATACAGGACACTAAGAGTTTATATGAAGGACTTTGATATTGTGTTGTACTGTGTCAGAGGAAATTCGAAAAAAGAACATTTATTTATACTCATGAATTTATGAGTCATCTTGGGTATATTTCATATTCATTTTTATACTTGACTAGATGATATTATTTTCAGTCTGAAGTGCAGCAATGCATTATTTTAGTGAAATCATTGGGCCTAACATGTATTTATAATGTATCGCCACGCAGGGCGCTTTAGTCCTGCGCACGCAAGGCGGGCTGAGAACAGCACCTGGGTTCTACCGGACTGTATAGCGGGACGGAGGCTGGGATACAGTCTCTTCCCTTCAGGTGTGTGTGTGTGTTAGTGAAGGTGCAGCGCTGTAACCCCTGTCCCTGTGTGTGTACCTTTCCCGATTCGAGTTAATAAATGTGTTGTTCAGCCCCAGTCCTGAGTCCCACGCCTGCTCCATTCCGTACCCAAACCCGCGGTCGATACCGCGTAGTTCAACACCGTTTGATGTTCTGTCGTGATTGTTGACGGTAAAGCTTAGATCTACTTGTTTTTAAATTTGATTATAGGTCCTGTATTTGTTGAGTGACACATGCCAAACTTAGTAGTTAATGTTTCCATTGAGTTCCAGTACACCCAATAACTCTAAATAACAGTTTTTTCTCATGAAATATTGATTCTTAACTATGGCAGCGCGCCAAAAAATATTGCTTTAAATCAAGGACGTCGTGCGGGACGCATACACTGTCCACGCAGTTAATCTTGGTTTTCTTTTACGGCATGTCAGTCATTTCTTTTCTTTGCTCTTAGAAACAATAAGGTCCCTTTTTGTGCCTATCTATATGCTTTTGCTTAAACTATGATGTCAAGTTTACTTCATATTCCTTTTCACAACTTTATTTCATCCCACTGAAGGACCAAAACCGACACCATATAATGAAAGAATTGTCAATCGATTGTTTACATACGTACATACGTACATCGTAAAGTTGCTTGAAAGTCTCTAAGATTAGTTGTTTTCGGGAAACTCACCCCTGTTCTTTATCCTTCTGCTCTCACTGTGTTTATTACCACCATCTACTGTCTCCTCTAACTGTGTATTGTCAGCATGCATATCTTGTGTATTATTTATTGTTGTTGGTTTTGTCATTCTATTAAGACGCCACCTTTCAAGGCGCTATATAAATTAATGTTTATTATTATTATTATTTATTTTTTTAAAGTTGTACATTCTGACGCCATGAGATTTTTAGATTTTGAGATTCTCATATTTTTGGCTTCTACAGCAAACAGTAACAATGCGCTTGAATGGTTCTGCAAAAGTTTAGCTGTATCTTTAAAGCCATCCTCATCTTTATCAGGTACAAAGAAAAGAAGGTAGGCCGGCTTCTGTTTGGAATGTTTTAGTTAGTTTTAATTTTTTAAACCCCAAGTAAACATATTTTGTGCCTTTCTCTGAACTTTTTTGCATTTCAGTTCAGTTGTTTTTAAGCTTATTTTACAGTTGCTAGGTTCTTGAATTGTGCAGTATTTCTTTTGGGTTTTGTGCAAATCATATTCTAACGGTTGGGGGGAAAAAGCACAGGTGCCATCCCACCATTAAACCCTGAAACTTACCTTAGCCGATTCTTCAACTAAACCAGACATGTTAACTAAGTGTTACAGTATGTTCTTCGAATGTGTGTCAGCCAATCAGATTTCAGGACTGGAATTATTGGTTTTGTAATAGGGAATATAGTATGGAATCACGTATCTAAAGAAATGAATAATGATATTAATTTAAGGATCTGAATATCTAAAAATATGTATCTATATAGCAGGTAGTATTACTGTATTCCACTTTCTTTGTAAATACGGAATAACAGATTCACAACGCGAAGCTGTGTCACTCTTCTGGGTAAAAAAAAAAACGTTTTGAACACCCTGTTTTTAATAAGCTGCTGAGTAAAGAACAGGAATGTTCCTGCTGTCAGTCTTTACCGAAGATATCCCTAATAGTATTAATAATGAATGACCTTGGACAAGCTGTAAACTCAAAGTATTACCCTGGTCCACATTCTTTGTAATCGTCTTTGTAAACAAAAAAACTTTATTTTGTGTGACGATATAAAGTTTTCACGAAACCTCCTCGAGTTGTGAGAACACGTGCTTTGTGTATACAGCACATTGTGAATGTTTTCACAGCCTTCATTTTGTCGTTTTTATGGCATTTTTTGACCACGCACGAATATTCTTATGTCCATATCTTCGCAGGGGAATCAGTGCGAATTGTAATACTAATTAAATGACCGCGGGCACTTTCCACCCCCTCTACATTCTCCGAGTAGAATAGGCTAACCTTCTAATGAAAGACAGTCCACCCTCCCCCACGGAAAGGAAAAGTGCCCGCAGGCAGGCAGTATGGTCAGTAACAGTGAACAGTTTTAACTGCACTGCATCCCAGAGAATACCAGGGCGCATTTTTTCTACTCCCTGGCGGAAACGGGCTTCCATAAGAATCAGTATAGCTTCTGGGAAATCCATTTTTCCTGCATTAAAGTTGAACTCGTTCAGAGCGCCGTACATTGCAAACTCCAAGTGTTTCATTATGAGCTGAAGACCCTCACAGGTGAAGAAGGATTCACAGCCGAAACAATATTATTAGAGTTCATAAAGCCTGTATTACGTACTATGCCTATGTCTGCAATACACCTTTGCTAGTTAATGCTACAGTACTTCACTTTCTCGGGCGTGATTTTTTTAGTTAAAATCCAGGCTAGCAGGCTTGTTTTGTGATCTTCTTAAGATTGTTGAGCGCGGTGTCAAAATGTTTCCATATGAAAGGCAGTGACGTCACCATCCTGAGGTGTGTGTAGTAGATCTGTGATGTGGTTGAGCGTGAATTGTGGTGAGCCTCTGATTGGGGGAAAAAAAGACCATGTTCAAAAAATCCTAAAAAGAGAATTAAAGTTTCACATAACAAGGCATGAGGTGTGCTGGCAGCTGTGGGATGCAGTGGTGGCCTGGCACATTGAGGTGGGCTTTCAGCTGTGTGTGGTCTGACTCAGTGGTGGCCTGGCACGGTGAGGTGCGCTGGCAGCTGTGTGGTGTGACGCAGTGGTGGCTGGCATGGTGAGGTGCGCTGGCAGCTGTGTGACGCAGTGGTGGCCTGGTACGGTGAGGTGTGCTGGCAGCTGTTTGACGCAGTGGTGGCTTGGCACGGTGAGGTGCGCTTTCAGCTGTGTGTGGTCTGACGCAGTGGTGGCCTGGCACGGTGAGGTGCGCTGGCAACTGTGTGGTGTGACGCAGTGGTGGCCTGGCACGGTGAGGTGCGCTGGCAGCTGTGTGACGCAGCGGTGGCCTGGCATAGTGAGGTGTGCTGGCAGCTGTGTGGTGTGACGCAGTGGTGGCCTGGCATGGTGAGGTGCGCTGGCAGCTGTGTGACGCAGTGGTGGCCTTGCACGCTCAGGTGTTCTGGCAGGTGTGTGATGCAGTGGTGGCCTTGCACGGTGAGGTGCACTGGCAGCTGTGTGGTGTGACACAGTGGTGGCCTGGCATGGTGAGGTGCGCTGGCAGCTGTGTGGTGTGTCTCAGTGCTGGCCTGGCATGGTGAGGTACGCTGGCAGATGTGTGGTGTGACGCATTGGTGGCCGGGTACTTTGAGGTGCGCTGGCAATTCTATGTTGAAGTGGTGGCCTGGCACGGTGAGGTGCACTGGCATCTGTGTGGTGTGACACAGTGGTGGCCTGGCACGGTGAGGTGCGCTGGTGGCTGTGTGGTGTTACGCAGTGGCGGCCTGACACGCTGAGGTGCACTGGCAGCTGTGTGGTGTGACGCAGTGGTGGCCTGGCACGGTGAGGTGCACTGGCAGCTGTGTGGTGTGACACAGTGGTGTCCTGGCACGGTGAGTTGTGCTTTCAGCTGTGTGATGCAGTGGCTGCTGGGCACAGTGAGGTGCACTGGCACCTGTGTGGTTTGACGTAGTGGTGGCCTGGTATGGTGAGGTGCGCTGGCAGCTGTGTGATGCAGTGGTGGCCGGGCACGGTGAGGTCTGCTGGCAGCTGTATGACGCAGTTGTGGCTTGGCACGGTGAAGTGCGATTTCAGCTGTGTGACGCAGTGGTGGCCTGGCACAGTGAGGTGCGCTGCCAGCTGTGTGACGCAGTGGTGGCCTGGCACGGTGAGGTGCGCTGGCAGCTGTATGACGCAGCTGTGGCAGGGTACGGTGAGGTGCGCTGGCAGCTGTGTGATGCAGCTGTGGCCGGGCTCGGTGAGGTGTGCTGGCATCTGTGTGACGCAGTTGTGGCCTGGTACGGTGAGGTGCGCTTTCAGCTGTGTGACGCAGTGGTGGCCTGGCACAGTGAGGTGCGCTGGCGGCTGTGTGGTGTGACTCAGTGGTGGCCTGGCACGGTGAGGTGCACTGGCGGCTGTGTGGTTTGACGTAGTGGTGGCCTGGCACGGTGAGGTGCATTGGCAGATGTGTGGTTTGACGCAGTGGTGGCCTGGTACGGTGAGGTGCGCTGGTGGCAGTGTGGTGTGACTCAGTGGTGGCCTGGTACGGTGATGTGCGCTGGTGGCTGTGTGGTGTGACTCAGTGGCGGCCTGGCACGGTGAGGTGCGCTGGTGGCTGTGTGGTGTGACGCAATGGTGGCCTGGCACGGTGAGGTTTGCTGGTGGCAGTGTGGTGTGACGCAGTGGTGGCCTGGTACGGTGATGTGCGCTGGTGGCTGTGTGGTGTGACGCAATGGTGGCCTGGCATGCTGAGGTGCACTGGCAGCTGTGTGGTGTGACGCAGTGGTGGCCCGGCACGGTGAGGTGTGCTGGCAGATGTGTGGTGTGACACTGTGTGTGCCTGGCATGGTGAGGTGTGCTGGCAGCTGTGTGGTGTGACGCAGTGGTGGCCTGGCATGGTGAGGTGCACTGGCAGCTGTGTGGTGTGACACAGTGGTGTCCTGGCACGGTGAGTTGTGCTTTCAGCTGTGTGATGCAGTGGCTGCTAGGCACAGTGAGGTGCACTGGCACCTGTGTGGTTTGACGCAGTGGTGGCCTGGCACGGTGAGGTGCGCTGGCAGCTGTGTGACGCAGTGGTGGCCTGGCACGGTGAGGTGCGCTGGCAGCTGTGTGACGCAGTGGTGGCCTTGCACGGTGAGGTGCGCTGGCAGCTGTGTGACGCAGTGGTGGCCTTGCACGGTCAGGTGTACTGGCAGTTGTATGATGATGTGGTGGCCGGGCACGGTGAGGTGTGCTGGCAGCTGTGTGACGCAGTGGTGGCTGGGCACGGTGAGGTGTGCTGGCAGCTGTGTGACGCAGTGGTGGCTTGGCACGGTGAGTTGTGCTTTCAGCTGTGTGATGCAGTGGTGGCCGGGCACGGTGAGGTCTACTGGCAGCTGTGTGACGCAGTTGTGGCTTGGCACGGTGAAGTGCGATTTCAGCTGTGTGATGCAGTGGTGGCCTGGCACAGTGATGTGCGCTGGCGGCTGTGTGGAGTGACGCAGTGGGGGCCTGGCACGGTGAGGTGCGCTGGCAGCTGTGTGACGCAGTGGTGGCCTGGCACGGTGAGGTGCGCTGGCAGCTGTGTGGTGTGACGTAGTGGTGGCCTGGCACGGTGAGGTGCGCTGGCTGCTGTATGACGCAGCTGTGGCAGGGTACGGTGAGGTGCGCTGGCAGCTGTGTGACACAGTTGTGGCCTGGTACGGTGAGGTGTGCTGGCAGCTGTGTGATGCAGTGGTGGCTTGGCACGGTGAGGTGCGCTTTCAGCTGTGTGACGCAGTGTTGGCCTGGCACAGTGAGGTGCGCTGGCAGCTGTGTGACGCAGTGGTGGCTGGGCACTTTGAGGTGCACTGGTGGCTGTGTGGTTTGACGTAGTGGTGGCCTGGCACGGTGAGGTGCGTTGGCAAATGTGTGACGCAGTGGTGGCCTGGCACGGTGAGGTGCACTGGTGGCTGTGTGGCGTGACTCAGTGGTGGTCTGGCACGGTGAGGTGCGCTGGTGGCTTTGTGGCGTGACTCAGTGGTGGCCTGGCACGGTGACTTGCGCTGGTGGCAGTGTGGTGTGACGCAGTGGTGGCCTGACACGGTGAGGTGCGCTGGTGGCTGTGTGTCGTGACTCAGTGCTGGCCTAGCACGGTGAGGTGCGCTGGTGGCTGTGTGGCGTGACTCAGTGGTGGCCTGGCACGGTGAGGTGTGCTGGCAGATGTGTGGTGTGACGCAGTGGTGGCCTGGCATGGTGAGGTGTGCTGGCAGCTGTGTGGTGTGACGCAGTGGTGGCCTGGCATGGTGAGGTGCACTGGCAGCTGTGCGGTGTGACACAGTGGTGTCCTGGCACGGTGAGTTGTGCTTTCAACTGTGTGATGCAGTGGCTGATAGGCACAGTGAGGTGCACTGGCACCTGTGTGGTTTGACGCAGTGGTGGCCTGGCACTGTGAGGTGTGCTGGCAGCTGTGTGACGCAGTGGTGGCCTGGCACGGTGAGGTGCGCTGGCAACTGTGTGACGCAGTGGTGGGTTTGCATGGTCAGG